>NW_014569914.1:91397-121103 GCF_001313835.1 Polistes canadensis
ATTCTTAAATCCTCTCTTGAACATTTATCGGATTTCAATTGTTGTTCGATGTGGTTTTTTAAAAACACGACCGTAGATAATGTTTACGTGTGTTTTTAAAACAAAACAAAAAGAAAATAGTTAAGAGATTTAGATATAATAAAACGCATAAGAATTTAATGTGAATTATTATTAATCCGTGGAAAATATTTCTTAAATAATATCATAGTACTTATTAAAAAAAGAAAAAGAAAAAGGAAAAGAAAAAAAACATTTCAGTCGTTGGACGAGTAGGTGAAATGGAAACGAAAACTTGGAAGCTTTTAAGCTTTAGTCAGAAGGTTTAGTCGAGTACAAACTGATAGTTGTTTGACGACGTGACTCAGATTAATCGAGCGATAGTAAACTGCCGTTTACTGTAACTATGTAGAATCAGAACATGAGAGATAAAGGGACAGTGTTAAAAGGGAAGGAAGAAGAACCGTACCCCATCTACGAGTGCATTATCTTCTATGTACCATCATTAACACCGGCAATAACCACTCGTGCCACAGGGTGGTCACTTTCGTTTTGATCTCTTCCACCCACTTCTCAAAGAAGAAAACTTAGATCAAGAAAACTTGAAAGACGCACGAACAGCAAGTAAGCCTTTACTCTCCCCTTCCCTTTTTTTTCCCTAATACTTTTGTCTAAGCTTTCTTCTTAGCCACTCTTTGATTCTGGATTAACCTAAAAGTACTACTACTACTACTATTCCTCTTCTTCGAAGAAATCCGTTTCCCTGTTTCGAACGCCTACGTGCTTCGAATTATATTTCTTTTTCTTTCTTTCTTTCTTTCTTTTTTTAACGAAATGACTGTGTGTTGTCTTATCAATAATATAATACCCAAACGGGATTGTGAGAGTTAAAAATCGTTAAACGTGCCGTTAAATTTAATTAATCTCTTGACGCGAGTGAGATTCTTCACTTTGTTAAATGAAGAAAGAAACCGAGAGTGGAAAAGCAGTTTTAGTTTTTGGGGGTTTGGTCGAGCAAACGGCAAAAAGATTTTCCGCCAGAGAGAGATTTATTTATGTATTAAAGAGTAAAAAGAGTTGGAAAGAAAGAAAGAAAGAGATAGAAAGCAAGTAATATAATATATATATATGGACGATAAACGATTTTTTACCTTTCATCCTTCCTTCCTTCTTTCGGTTTTTATTCCCCACAACGAACGAAGAAATCTTAGAGAGTTACGGTACGATATTGCAACGGAGGAGTACTCTCTTTCCCATTGGATAAGGAGGAAGGAAGAAAGAAAGAAAGAAAGAAAGAAATTTGAAGAGAAAGAGACAGCGGATGGTGACTTCGGTGAGAAAGGTACGACGTAGAAGGGATTGAGAGAAAGGGAAATCGCATATTCAATCGTGAACGTAAAGAATGTCTTTTGTCGGCAGCCGACGCCATGTGGCCCCCCATGCTTGCGAATTGGCATTCCATTTGAGTAACGGCTCTCCTCTCTGTCCTGTTACTATCTTTTTTTCTTTCCCGTCGTAACGTTCTCCGCCACGTATCTATCTAACGGGTGTCTTTTTCTTATTTCCCTTTTTTGGAATTTTTTTTGGGGGGGGAAGGGGGGGTTCGTAATTTTATTCGAAAGACCTCGATCGAATGAAACCAAGATATTCTTATAAAAAAAAGAAAAAGTATTGATTATAATATGAGTAAATTATTCTAATCGATTATGAAATGAAACAAATTTTGTAGACTTTAATAACGTATGTATATATATAATTCACAGTACGAATAAATTATATATCAAATAAAATAAATTATATATACTTTTATATAAATATATATATACGTGACATTTATTTTCTATCAATTTAATAATTCATATATTTGCATAGAATTCATGGAGTATTTTTGGTAGATTGTTTTTAAATCGACAAATTCCTATATAATACGAATTACTGGTATTGGTAGAAAATATACTGCCGAAAGTGTCTTCGAGAATAATCAATTGTCGATGTTCTACAGTGACTAGTTCGATCGATACGAATTCGGAATTTATCTGGGAACATACTTACACACTGTATGTTTCGAATTACAGTACGTGCCAATGTACATTTTTGTTTCCGAACACTAACAAAAGATCTTCTTCTTCTTCCTCTTCTTCTTCCTTTGCGAATATTCGCATTCCCGTGATGAATTCGAATAGAAAGATATACAGACGAGAATGATTTTGAAATAAAATATAAAAGAAATTATATTAGGGAAAGGTAGACAATTAAATGTGCGAAACTCGTCGAGGAGGAGTTCACAATAATGTGTTATTATAATGTTAATTCGTAATTATAAACTTGACTATAAATTTAAAGCGAGCCACGCATGCCGAGTGTCTCCTCCGTAGACTAAATTCAATTTCGTGCACCACGTGCCGTTTATACCTCTTTCATTCTCTCTTTCCTTCTCTCTCTCTCTTTCTCTCTCTTATTCTCTTTCGTAGTCGTCTTTTAATTAACTTTGAAGCTACGCTTTCCCTTCTCTTTACTTTTGTTTGTTTCGTGATGTTCCTTTCTTTACACTTTCCAATTGTTTTTCATTAGAAATATTTACGAGTTGTTCTGTCAACGTAAAAAATCCTCCATCCTCCCCTTTCAAAAAAAATTATTCTATATATATAAATGTGTGTGTGATACACGTTGATATATTCGTTTCGGATAACTCATACATACGTAATGAATGTTTTCTATTACTATCCCGGTGACGCGAGAATACGTAATTGAGATTTTTTGTCTCTATATATATATATATTTATCTTACGTTAGAAATAAATAACTACAGTTAGTATTGATTTTCAAAATAGCATGTCAAAAAGTATACGTTGTAATGTGATTAAATAATTTAATCACGTTTAAATACTAATTTCTGACCGATCACGATTGAAACGAAAATCACGAAATCCTTTCGTATCTCATTAATCAGATAAAGTTCAGCAGGAAACGTTGAATATGTTAATGTTACTTGAAAGTAAAAAAAAAGGGAACTGATCGTAAAAAAAATAGATATGATATTAAATTGGGGATGTTTTATTTGAAACAGTTAATAATATCAATGTAAAAAATGATGAGAAGGAAAATGTTGCAAAAATTAGTTTAACTGATTGATTTATTATTAGCATTAGCCAGCGATCATTGATCCGTGCAATCTGACTAGAATCCCGGAAATGTTCGTACCGATCGAAGATGAGGGTAACCACGGAGCATTTACCATTCATGTCCGTTGCTTAACGACCCTCGAAACGTGTCGCTGTCAAACACGACTTGACCTCCGTCAAGTGGAAGCTTCGTCGCGCGGTAGTGCTTGTAACCTCGCTATATTGCATCCTATAAGCACGCGTGTAAACTCGATCCGTCGTCAATATGCGTTTGATGCAACCCAAGATACTACGACAACTCCTTTCGATATTTATTTATCAATATATACCTGTTTACATATAATATCGATTAACAAACAAGACACACAGTATGTAATTTCTTATCGTTCGATAAGATGTAATTATTTGGTTCCAATGAATTATTGAAAAAAGAACTAATACGAAGATTAAACAATTTTATTTACAATGACAATATTATTTGTCGAAATTATAATTCATTATTATAATTATACATTTTATAATTATCTTTTAATTTATATTCATTTTTGGAATAATAATTAAATGACACGCACGATGTACGGGATGATGATGATGTTACTTGTTGAAATATTTAATATTCGCGATATTAATTAACAATTCATTTTGTGACTGAACAAAGTAAATTGAGGATCACGTAAACGTAAACGATTTTATATTTACATACCGTTTTTTTTTTTTATTTTCTTTTTTTTTTTTTTTTCAAGTACTCTCGTAAAGAAGCTTATTGAGGGTTAGAGAAAGAATAGCTTCGAGTTTTCCATTTTAAGTGGCGCATTTAAATCCTTTTAAACAAGAAAGGAAAGAAATGCAAGTGACTTGGAGAGCTTATATATACATATATATATTTACACATTGTTTGGACGATTCATTAATAATAAATCGCAGAAATCGAATCGGCTTTAGTTTATTATAGCGTTGGATTACAAACCACTTTAGCTGTAATACCCGTAAAGAAGTTCCTTGTGTATAATATTACGCGTTTCGTAATTGCTGTAATACATGCCAACAAATTTGCATTCATTGGCATTGAGTAGCAATAATCGCTTATGTTGGCTGGCTATTTCCATTCGATCGTGGAAGTTTAATTGCCACGATAAACGATCCCGAATCGACTATTTCGACAATTTTCGATAACGATTATAATCGTTTCTTTGATTTTCAAAAAAAGAAGAAGAAAAAAAAACGAAAGAAGTGTATAGGAGTTTCAAATCGAATGGCACATTTTGCTTTACTCGGTTTTTACTCGCGTAAACAAGAAAAGACACTCTGGTGTAGAAAAATAATTAATAATGGAGAATTAAAACTGTTTGGAATAACACGGTATAAGATAGTTTCCATTTTATAGGTACGCGCTTTTTTTTCTCTTTCGTTTCATTATAACTAATTTATCATTTCTTTCCGTTTTTTCCTCGAGTAGAAAATCTACAGCATGAAAAATTGCATCTTATAACAAATCGTAGAAAAATATTTTTGTAAAAATAATGTGTTTACCCATGCCCTAAAGTGCAATAATAATAACCCTTTGGAATTTAAAAAAAGACAAAGAAAAGAAAAGAACAAAAAAAATAATGAAAAAAAGCAAAGAACCAGAAAAAAGAGAGAGGGAGAGAGAGAGAAAAAAAAGCAACAAATGCAATAGCGATCCAATTCAGTTTACCTTGCCGAGCACGATTCCTCGGATTATCAGTTTTCCTATGCCAACGCGCTCTTTATTTCAGATTCTCAGAGATACGTGATATCGCTTGCGTTTTACCATCTACGTATAGATACATATATATATATATTTCGTAGTA
Organism: Polistes canadensis; assembly: GCF_001313835.1. NCBI lineage: Eukaryota > Metazoa > Arthropoda > Insecta > Hymenoptera > Vespidae > Polistes > Polistes canadensis. The sequence goes on from NW_014569914.1 coordinate 96,349, forward strand.
GTGCGATATTATTTTCGGAAACGTTATCTATCGTCACGCACGTCGGATTTATCGGAAAAATGTGCTTCGAGCGAATCCTTCTGCTTTACCCGTTACCGCTCGTTGCTTTAATCTTGACTCAACGTCAAATATTGATCGCCGAGGTAAAAAAAAAAAAAAAAAAAAAAAAAAAAAAAAGAAAACGAGCAAGACCAAAAGAAAAAGAAATCGAATCAATATGAAGAAAAGTACTTGGCAATAATGAATCAATTAAAAACGTTCTCTTTGCTAAGAGACGACGACTACGACGAAGACGACGACGACGAATCTCAACTGCTACGTCAGACGAATATCTTTCAATTTTCCGAATGAAAACGGAACGGGAAAACGTCTTTTCTTCGATTATTCCTATGAAATTTATCAAACTGAGATAGAGAATCTCCAAGGTACCAGATTTCCTCGTGATCTATAGAAAAGATATGAAAACGGACTAGATAATAATCTACCGTAGATTACTCCATCTTCCACTTGATAACGTTGATAGATAACACAGTCGCCTTTTCCCTTTTTTCTTATTATTTCTTTCTCTTTTTTTTTAGTCTTACTCATCCACACAGTTTGAATGTGAAAAAGATTTCAAGTATCTGAATAGGGAACACTTAAAAACGTTGAAAATTCAGAAAACTCCCATCAAGTTTTAAGTGCATTTCGTAATATCCTTTAGTCCACCCCCTTCCCCCTTTTCCACCCCCACCTCCCCCCGTCTGGTGCTCGTAATCGATGTAATCCAAAGTGCATTCCATTCTTCGATCTTAATTTTTTCTGGAACACGCATGACTTGACCATCATCGCGTAATATCTTTCGAATATTATTTTTCTTCAATTTTAAAATAGAGAATATCTTTCGGCAGACGTACAAAAATTCAATTTAAAATTCTTTATCTTAACGTTAAATTTACGTATTGACGTAAGCGAGTCAATTTGACTCATTAAAAATTTGATTACTATATATATATATATATATATTTAATTACGTAATAAAATATACGTAAATATTAATTCTTCCCTTCTAATCAACTTTTCATTCAAACAACAAACTTTTGTAAATAATGAAAATATAATGAATTAAAACATTCGTAAAATCTAGTGTCAAAGAAATACATTGTTATTATGAAACATAAATATTTCTTCCTCTCTCTAATACTTTTAGTCTTTCTCTCTCTCTCTCTCTCTCTCTCTCTCTCTCTCTTTTAGAATACGCATGCATCGGTAATATGCAACCCCGTTCCAAGAACAAACGAACAATGCTATCTCTGAGCAATATTGACGTCAAGTCTAGGAACGAGTGTCTCTCAGTATTATTAAAGGGAAAGGAGAATGATCGAGGATTCGCATTATTATTCGTAGTTTGAAGAGAGGAGGAACTCTATTATGCTGTGGCGGTCCCAGCAGCGTCAAGATGTTCGATATCCTTCGAGTGTTCTTCGGGGGTTGGTTGGGGTGGGGTTGGGACAAGGCTCTAGGGGTGGTGGCCTTAGATATCGGGAGGGATTAATAATGGGGAGAGATGGGGATGGGGGTGGGTATGGGGATGGTGCACTTACTAGTTCGAACTCGCAGTCGAGGCACGCGTTTCGAATCGGTGCCAAGTGGCTGTTGCGGTTTAACTATGAGAAAACCCGGAAATAGACCCAAACCACTCACCCCCCATCCCTCACTTCCCCACCACCCAGGAGCGTGTGTATCTCCTCGTTCGTTTTGTCGAGAGACAAGAAAGACCACTCTTCCTGTTTCTACAATCTGCCGGACTATTTCTTCCTTTCAATTTCTTTTATCCTATTCGTCGGATTTTATCTCCCATTTTCTCTCTCTCTCTCTCTCTCTCTCTCTCTCTTATTGTATTAATATTCTCGTAAAGAATCCTCGAGCCAACACGGATGAAGGGGCCACTTTAACATCGATACTTTTCTATTTTGTTTATAATTGATAATTATTAACAAATAAAGCGGAAATAATTGAATTACGATTGTGTTCCGAAATAAAATAGAAAAAAAGAAAACACACACACACATACAGATATTATATATTCTCTTTTTTTTTTCTTCCCCCCTCCTTGTTTCTTTGAAAGAAAATAAGAAGGATAGTCATCACGTGATTTCTTCCATAAAATGGGTTGAAAGTTCTCAATCACGATGAAAAGTGTGCCTCGAGCCATCTCATTAAAGTTCCTCGTCGTCTTCTTTATCCTTCTTTATATATAGAAAGAGAAAGATAAAGATAAAGGATCCCGACCTTTATCTCGACTTGGTTATTGCATCGATAAAAGCACTCATTCTTCTACCTTTATTCATTCTAACATTTTCTTTTTATCTACGTTTCGAATAATAGTTTTTCTCGTCGGTCACCTCGGCAATTTCTCTTTGAAACATTAATTAAGATCGAAGGGTATTTTGTTATTCTTCAGAGGGGTTGGGCTGGGTGAGGGTTAGAAAGAAAAAGGGTATATCAAACGTTGTTGTATTTAAAAAGATTTTTCTTCGAGTGGGGGGATGGGGGGGCATGGAAAAATGACACAGATAGAGGATGGTTTCTTCATCTAGCAAGGAGAACGGTTTTTATTCATTTCTTTACTTACTTCATTCATTCATCCATCCATCCATCCATCCATCCACCTCCCTTCGCTTTTATTCCCCACGTGCATTACTTGCAAACGCAACGAACCAAGATTGACTGTAATTGACCGTAATACTTTTTACTGCAGTCGATTATCGTATCGTGCACTTGTTGCTACCAGTGGTGGTGGTTGCTGTTGCTGCTGTTACGGATGCTATCCTTTTTCTGTACCTCTTTCTCTGACAGGTGGCGTTGGAAACGAAAATCCAACGATAAAACCTCACGAACTCTTTACGGACCGTCGATCTTTTACTTTTTCCACATCGCGTGTTTATGTGTAAATATATATATATATATATATATATAGAGAGAGAGAGAGAGATGCATATATATATACGTAAATATAGTACTGTAAAATACATGCACGAATACGCAGAGATCGGTTAAACGTAAAGCGATAAACAAGAGGAACACGCGAGTTTAATGGCCCGAGGAACGAGATGGACTCATTTCTAACCCCCCCTCCTCCTCATCCCTCGTTCTCACCCCCATGGAAACACGTATTTTTGTTAATTTATCCGCGTAATGAAAATTATTACTATTATCCACCGTCTCGCTTTTCAACTTGGCTAATATTATTACTCGATGCTAAATTTTGTTTGTTAAATCTTCTAATCTTTATGGAAAAAGCCAAAGTAAATCAAACGACTTGCTCTCTATCTCTTTCTCTCTCTCTCTTTCTTTCTTCTTTTGGGTTTTTTTTCTTTTAGTCTCCCCCTACGAGACTTTTCCCACCGAGTGAACTTAGCAATGCCGCGAACTCGGCAACCCAACCCATTTATCTACGTCCAACCAGGAAACCGGAATGGGATCTGGATAATTTCTTTCTCTTTAATTCTTCGAATTCTCAAGTACGGGTAATTTTTTTTCCTTTTTTTTCCTTTATTTTTTTATATTCGTTTCTTTGCTACACACTCTCTTATGATTCATCTTTCTATCCGTTGCATCTTATCGTTACCTTCTTTTCCAAGATATTATATATATATAATATATATAAATAAACCTAACTCTCGCTGTATATCTTTTACTTGAAATTATTTGTCTCGTGTCTGTTATATCTTTCCTACGACTAGATTTTATTTCTACCGTTATTTCTACGCATTACTTTAGCACGTAAGCTAAAAATTAATCTCGAGGTTGAAACTAGCTCGCGTATGTAGATTTTAACCGTTTTAATATGTTACTCGGGGATACCTCCGACGTGACGTTGAAAATTTTTCTTATTTTTTTCCTCCGCCTGTCCTCCCCTCCCCCTGCCCCTCCCCCCACTCTCTTCGAGGCTGAGCGGTGTGTAGGTACTCTCCAAAATTAAAAATACAAAATAAAAATAATCGTAATAAAAAGCAAAAAAACGAAAAAAAAAAAAGATAACGACGAAAAGAAGGGAGAAATATGGAAAAAGAGTAAATAAAAGTAAAAGAAGAAACGACGCAACATTGCGATAGGAGAGAGAGTTATGAAATTATTCCGTCAGCGAGAATCCAAGTCCTTTGAGCAGATGCTCCCTGTCACTAGACGGGGAGGGGGAGTGGTCAGGGGAATGAGGGGGAAGCATTTTTTTTCACCAGGGATATACCGTTATCCATTTTGTTTGCGGCAAGAGCCATAGAGATATGGGGTGTGGGGTGGGAGGTAAAAATTGGTGAATTAGCGTAGAGTGCTCATACCTTTCTTTCCTAGTGTTTTTTTTTTCTTTTTTTCCTTTTTATTTATTTCCATTTCATAGTGACTATAAGAGAAGAAAGAATAAAAAGAGAAAGAGAGAAAGAGAAAGTGAGTGAATTTTTACGAGAACAGATCGATGAACGCGTGCCAGTGACTTTTTGCCATTTCAATCGTTCAACCCGAAATTATTAACCTTTGATCTCGTCGTAACGTAATTTTAAAAGAAATAGAGAAAAAAAGAAAAAAGGAAAGAGGAAAAAAAAAGGAGAGAATAATGTGGAAATATATATCAACCTATCTCGTCGTTGTAACTTCGATGATCGTTAAAAAAGAAGTTAGGAAGAAATTGAACGTTATTATATGAAAAGTTGGTAATCCATCCGTTAGTAGTAAAGTACCCACCCCCTTCAACCACTTCTTCCCCATCGTGAGGAACGATTAACAATTTGTAGCTGGTTCAGCCGCGAGCGTTAAATTTCATAATGTCTGGATCCATTAACAAATATGTTAAGAGGCCTCTTCCCCCCCCCCTTCTATCTCCCCCTTTTCTCCTCGTTCGTTCGTTCGTTCGTTCGTTCGTTCGTTTTAGCGTATTTATGGTGGTAGAGAAAATTTATCGTTCCTCGATACGCGATCAGAATCGGGCGCGCATAAAAGCTGGGGCTTAATGCATCTGCACGGGGTTTCTAGGGTGGTTGGTACGTAGATGGTTAATTTATTACCCGCCGTTTGTCTCGTTAAGTCGATTTGTCGTCGTCGATTAGGAAAACAATCGTTGGGCCAATTTCCTTCGATCTACTGCTGCATCAATGCGCGCGCGTGGTCTTCCGAAAATTTCGTTCCGCGAAATTTGCAAATGTGTTTTCCGTTTATTTCCCTTCTTTCTTCTATTGCTCTTTCTCTTCTTTCTTCCTTTAACAACCCCTTTTTTAAAAGGTTTGAAAAGTTGATTGGTTTCTTGTTTTTTTTTTATAAATAATATACGATCGGATGTATGGATGTGATTCCATTGCGTTACGAAAATCGTTTGAAAATATTTCCATCCAATTGCAATGTTAATCGTTATAACGTTACGCAACTTTACAATTGTCGCGTATTTCCTATGTCATTTTTATTTATAAATACATTTACGCATACGTCGCGATTGTTTAATATTTGTTAAACGAGAAATATATATTTTTCGCGATATAAATTTGTCTATTTCGATGTTAAATAAAAATTGAGTTATACGTAAAATCGAATAATCGACAATATAATAATTATATACATTTTATGGAATACTTTTTTATTGTGTGTGTGTTGTTTTATATTTGGAAAATATTCTTTTAACTTTTCTCCAAAGAGAATCAATTAGATCAAAAGCTGAACTAGGTGAAGGATGACAAGGCGAGACGAGACGTTCTCGTTGACTTGTTCAATAATTCACAATAATGGAGAAACGGAACGTGGTAAGATGGGTACGGGGAGGATGTAGAGGGGCTGGGAGGGGGGTTATGAGCGATGACAGAGGGATATTAGTGCCAATTAACACACGTCCAGTAAATGCAGTTACACGAGGTAATGCACTCGGTGGTGGGCAAACAGGGGATAGGACGGGGAAAAGGGATTCGATGCGTTCCACTATTTCCACGTAAATGATCTATAAATTTTGCAAGACGTCAAGGTTGCAAGGTATCGCGACTAGACCAGCAAAACGAATTTACGAGTTTCTCCTAACGTTGACAAAATCTACTTTACTTAAAAGCCAAGTAAATTATCTTTAATTTTTGATAAATTAACATAATAAGAATTTCAATATGACAAATCGTAATCAATTTGTCTATTTGAAGGATCAACATATTATGTGCAATTGTTTTAAATCCGATTGGAGTATTGCTGGAAATAGGATTTCTTTCATTTCTATAACCTTATTGGTGTTAAATTAGAATAATTTAAACAGCTGTGTGTTTTTAGAACAATAAAACTTTATTAATAATAACGTTGACTCGGTTTTGCTTTTAGTGGTCTTTAAATATACATACCGAATTGCTCTCGGTTTTCTAAGTAATTATTCGTTTGTTCTCTGCTTTTCAAAAAAACCGTAAAGCATAATTGAAACTTAAATTAAGATTGCAAACACCTTTAATTTCCCTAAAATCAATCAACCATTATAGCATACTTCCATTTATTTTCGATCACACCTTTTTCATTGAGTTGCTTTTTAGATTCATTACACGTACACACAAATACATACATAGGTTTCTCAATAGTATATTTTTTGTGTTATTTTACTTATTGCAATTTTATATTTATATATGAAATTATTATTATAATGTAGTATACGCGAGATATAATATTATAGTAGAAAAAAAAGAAAATAAAAATGGATACAAACGAAATAATATATGGTATGATTTTCCCTACGGAAGGAAATATCAATGTTTGGAAATATCTCTTTAAATGAATCATGATTAGCATCAAATATTCGAAGCTATTCGATTCGAAGAGCTTTCTAGCATTCTATTTCGTGGAGCAATTTCCAGGTTGCACGACTTGTACCATTCGCAGTCGAGCAAGAATATGAAGATACATCGCGTAATTGGCACTAATGGTAGTACCACTAAATTTGTACTGCTAATACCGCCAGAACGGGACGGGCTTTTGGTACGAATGCGAGCATATTAGTCCTTGAGTTTCAAGTTCCTATTTCTCCCTCACACTCCCTCACACTCTCTCTCCCACTCTTATCAAAGTACGTATTTGCATGAAGCTCTTTTAACATCAAGTATGAATTATAGACTGATATTAGCCATTTCTCTGGTTTCTAAAATTAATTAACACCCATGAAACGTGCCATAAACGAGTAATACAAATTAAGTATCGCGTATTTATTTGAGAATTTATTTTTTTTTATATTTTCTATTGTTAATTAATGTTAATTTAAATTATCCATTTGATCAAGCTGAAGTCAAGCAATGTGGGCACGGTTATTAAAATGAATTTGTGACCCCTTTGGGAAAAATTAAACTATTGGGGTAATGTGTTGACTTTAGAATGACGGTCAAAAAATACGATCACTTTGACACAGTATTGGATTAGAAAAAAAGAGTATATAATATATTTCTTTTCTTTATAATATATATAGTAGATCGCGATAATTAGGACAAGTTCGTTAAAAGAATGATACGTGTTACGATTCTTGGCTCCGGATGGGAAAACTTTTAAAACATTTCTGACGTTTTAGCATACAGAGCTTGAGAGAAACATTCCGGAAATAACGAGACGCAAAATCGGTGCTCGTTAACGTCATTTCCGCGCCAATATCACCATCAGATCTACCATATTCGAAAATTGTCGCTATTCCGTTGAACCAATTACGTGTTGCTATCACTGTTTGATCCTGTAAAAGATTCCATGCATTAATCGTGAATAAATTAATTTCATTTAGTTACATTCGAAATGAAATAATTGTCATTGAAATTGATGTCGTCAAATTAATCGAAATTGTTTTTCTTTAATTGTCGTGCCCTTCTCGACGAATGAAAGAATAATAATCATTTTCGAAGAAGTCATATTTCATAAATTTTTCACGTTTCCGAAAGGACGATTAGGTAAGTGTTTGAACGATTTTCAAAGGAATTTTTTTATCGGGAAAGAGATCCAAAAATAAAATCAACTTTTTCTTTTAACGAGCTCGTTAGATCCAATTTCATGCATTTAAACGTCATATTTCAGTTGCTAGAAGTAGAAGTGAACACTTCGATATCGTTTTTTCTTTTACCCTATTCGATTGATGTATCTTTAAAAGCTCGTATTGATTTTTTTCTTTTCAGGATAGTTTCTATCTTTTCGTTCGAAGGATGATTAAGAACGCAAATAGATTTCCCTCTCTCTCTTTTTCTTATGGTAGGATGATAACTTCAGTAATGTAATAAAGTTACCTGGTGTAACGAGTTAGTTGGTGGTCCAAAGTAGCGAGAGTACAGGTGTATAGTTTCATTTATCTTTCTCTTTTTTTGTTCAATAGTTTATATATTTATATAACTTTCTTATCATCGCCAAAAGAAATGTTTTCGCTAATTTTCAAACATCTCGTTTTGCATGTATTCAAGTATATATATATATATATATATGTATATAGGGTGTACAAATATATTATCCATTTGCTCGAACTAATCTTCATTCGATACAATGCCATTCTGTGGTAACACACTAAGCACGTACATTGGCACGTCGATGCATCTCAGTTCACCTAATTAAACCATCCTTTGACCGCATGATCGATCCTTACTACTGTTTCTTAGTATATTCCAAGAAATATCTGTTATGATTAAAATCGTTTGGTTATTTGTATTTTAATTTTATTCGATTTTCTTCCTCAACATTCTTTACAATTTTGTTACACGATTTTTAATATCATTTATCAATTTATCGCGAGATATTATTTTTCCTTTTTTTTCAATTCAATTTCTTTTCCCAATAAAACGTTGATATATATATATACGCAATCAATGAAAAATATTTTTACAATCTATTATCAAACGTAGTTTAAAGTGTGTCGAAATTTTAATTTAATATACTTTGAAAATCGTTCGTCCGTGTATTTGTCAGATGTAACTATTAATTCGAGATTCTTTGAGATTAAATTATTTATAACTCTAGTTCGCGAATATGTAAATAATCCATTCGCCATTTCGATGAGCAAAATCATCGTGAGTAATGGGTGACTATTTCGAAAAATAACAGATATATAATTACATTGTAAATAAATATCAAATTTGTTGTTAAAAAAAGAAAAAAAAACACCAAAAAGTCATCGAATTAATTGCTGGTGCAACTGGCTTAATATCAGATTGCATATAGGTAGGATAGAAAATTACAAACGTAAACTACAAACGTTATACTTTGTAATTATTTATTAAATAATCTAACGAATAGAATAGAAAAAATTCATTTGAATTGTCTTTACGGTACTTAGATAGGTATTACGATATTAGGTATCCGATCTGGAAAAAGAAACCTTGTAAAAGTGATGAAATATTTTGTCATTTTTGTGTTTTTTTTTTCTTTCTTTTTTTTTTTTTTTATTGTCGTTTTGTTTTACATAATTTTTTTAGCGTTATAACGAGGCTGTCCAAAGTCAAGCTGACGTACATCGAGGATGCCGACGACGGCGGCGTTAAATTTAATCCCGTTAAGAGTCGTTTCGCTGTGCGGACTCCATGCTAATGGCTCGCGGCCGTCAGCCCGGACCCGGTACGCCATCGTAAATTAATCCCGGACAGTCGTTACATCGGCCGCGAATAGTTTATCGCCGTACGTCCATGAAAACGTATCGACTGTTGTGTTGTATCGCAACCATTCGATCCCACCGTTCCAACCTCGGACGTTGATATCTTTACGTTTAGAACTGTAAAAGAAAGAAAAAAAACGAAAGGGGAAATTGAAAAAAAAAAAAAGAAACGAAATAGAAAAATGATTTAAAAGAAAAAAAAGGAAAGTGAATCTCGGGTAACAGACAAAAATAAAAAAAACGAGGGTAAGGGAGGAAAAAGTGAAGTTTTAATCGACGAAATTTTTGTTTCTATGGTCGTTCGAACGAAAACTTTAAATTAACGTCGTTGTCGTTGTCGTCGTTGTTCACTTTTTTAGATGAATTATATATATGAGCAAACAAAAAAAATATCTATAAAATTAAAGGAACGTTGTGTGTAACATTTACGTACGTACGTACGATTGATTGTTTTATATTTAAATTATAATAATATAACGGGCATTGTAATACTCATTGTTTTTTGTATCAATTATCTCGAAACAATTTTACAATCGGATACGCCCATTGTCGTTGATAATTATTATTGATTACTTCAATCGCGAAGTTTAATTGCTACGAGTTGAAGTAGATTTGGCCCCGAAATAAAAGATTATTCGAGGTATTTCCGTGGGGGGGATGAATAAACAGAGGTCGGTTTGTAACCTATGAAAATGAATTATTTATTAAGCGTTACTGGCTTCACGATATTCTCATCTACATTGTTATGCATCCACTCTATCGCAGTTAATCGCATCGATCGATTCACGCAATGGCTTTTGGATGTGTGTTACACAGAACGCGCTGGGGCATTGATTTTATCTCTGGTAGAATATTGATGCGAGCCACGGTGTGTGTTTTAGTACATAAATAATATCACTTTCGAGGTAAGAGAACGAAACGATTTCTAGTCCTCGTATTCCTCATCGTTTATCTTTCCTCTTTTCCGAGGGAAAAAAAAGAAGTAAAAAAAAAAACAAAAAGAAGAGGGACGCCAAACGTTCGCGTAAAAGTTTCACCGAAATACAAACACGAGCTTTTTCCGTAGGACCACCGACCACGCGTTGTTTCCTTCGTAGGAAGAAAGAAAGAAAGAAAGAAAGGAAGAAAATTTCGGCTGGTAGGAAACATCGGTTTCGACCGTTTACGTTACGGCTCAATCTCTCCCCTCCCCCCATCCCACCCCGCCCCACCGTTCAAATCCTTCCAAGAGGGTAGAGTTAAAAAAGTTTTCCACGATATCTCGAAACTCAGAGAAAGAAGAAGAAGAAGAAGAGAAAGAAAGAGAAGAAATATGCTTATCCCGGTGAAATAGTGATTGAGAGATGTTAAGGGGAAATAGAGCTGTAACTTGTCTACTTTCGTCAGTCATTTTTCTTACCCTTATTTTTTGTTCTTCTCCCTTCTCATATCTTCCTTGAAAATCGAATTGTCCGAACTTACATTATAGATCTTTTTTAGGAATCAATGACCCTGAATATCATAGCTTCTAATCAATATCGAACGAATAAACGAATGGATAAAGAATTTAATCCTATTTCGTTTGTTATTATTTTCCACGTTATTCGTTTTCATTGATTATCTAACCCATCGTAATATCCAAGTTGAACTCATTTCGTTATTCCGCTTAAATATATATAACTTCTTATTATTATACTTCTTCGTATGAAATTAATATCAAATGAGAATAAATTATTCATCGTTTTCGTTCGATTTATCTTTGATTAAGAAATTTCTTTTTCTTTTTTTTTTTTTCTCTTTTTCATATATAATAATTGAATGTGATCATTATATGAGAGATAGATTAGAATTTGACGGTTGTAAATAAATGAATCTTGAAATCATTTCATCATTCGTCCTTTTTGTATTTTATTTTTTTTAGTTATTAACTAAAGATTCGTAGAAAATAATAGTAGAATAGAAATAATATCTATGCCATTTGATACGCGATGGGCACGGGGGTAAAGAGAAGAATATGAATGAAGCAAGAAAAATAAAAGACAACGGGAGTATGATGGTGGTGGTCGAGAAGAAGAAAAGGTTAGCAAAGACGAAAATGGGCTGGATGCCAATTCCATCAAATATTAGCATGGAAATGGAGTATGATTTGTGGTTAGGGTTAGCAGGATGCCTCGTTGAATGTCATCGCGTGTATACGTGTGTCTGTCTGTCTGTATGTGTGTGTGTGTGTGTGTTTTCTAGACACTATCAAGAAGAATCATTTGGTATTACCCGTTTCTTCGCTTCATTTAAAGAAAATTCTTCCAGTAGTTGTTCGTCCATACGAAAATTCATACTATACCCCAATATCAACTAATTTATTTGAAATTATTCGTCCAATGTTCTCAGCGTTAATTTGAATGAAATCTGATTAATTGAGTGTAAAAAAGGGGGATGGACGAAAGGTAGGAGAGGGGGGAATGGGAATGGGAGAATGGGGAGAAGAGAAAATGGGTGTAGTTAGAAGGAACTAGTTGTACAGGTGATCGGGTACGATCGACCAACGGGTTAGTATGTGTTTCCTACAGAAGGGATATAACCGTGTACGTATCATGCGATGCAGTTTCCATCCCAGACTGTTTGATTAATGGCCGATGATATTAATAGAGCGTGGTGTAGGTGCCGTGCTCAAGGCTATTCTGTCCAAAGCAGAGAGTTCGCAGTGGAGATTGTGCAAGCCTTTCATTAATGCTTACGAAATATTCTATAATATATATATATATATATATGTATATGTATATAGATAGATATATGTAATAGTAGATGAATGTAATATATAAAGCAAGTAAATCAGGGTTATAGAATAGGATGACACGTTCAAGTCGGTCATCTTTGTATGAAAAGAATATTTATTATCGAAATATATATAATATATAATTTAATTATAAACCAGCTATATATAGAGAATTATATTGCATTTATATAAGAGGAATCTTCTCCTCCGATGGCTAGAAGCAAGCTTGTGAAATCGTCCATGGGATTTTCTCAAAGATACTACAAGCCTTCGTTAAAAGCTGCTTGGAATTAAATTCACTTAATTTGAATAGTTTCGCAGCTCGGCGAGAGCCATACTCTGATGATGGTGGTGGTGATGGTGATGGTGGTGGTGGTGGTGGTGGTGGTGGCTCGCGAAACATGTTCGAAGTCGGTTAAAGAAAAAGAACAATCGTTAAGCTGGTCCGGGATTATTTTTAATCGTTCCAATTCGTTTTGCCGCTCCAACCGCGTAATTCGAACTATGTATTTCGTTTTAAATGGATTATCGATCCAACCCGAGATCACAGATTTCCCTAGCCTACGAGAGGAGGAGGAGGAGGGGGAGAACGGGGGAGGGGGGGGGTAAGTAATTCGCTTGAGTTACGCGTTTAATTATTATTAAAAGTTACACGATACACGTCGACAAATATTTTCTCACGATTTCGGGATGAAACGCAATTAACTCGAGAGATATCGATTAATTTATTATTGAGAGTTTGGGGTGGGAGGGGTGGGGAATGATATTTGCGATATTGAATATCCGGGGTGGGGGAGAGGGTAATAGAAATTTATTTATTAGGAAAACGTATATATACATATATATATATATATATGGGGATTAAATTTATTTTTATTTCATTTACGATCAAATGTAATATCTTTCAACTTTTTTTTTCCGAATTATTCAAACAACAACAACAACAATAACAACGAGAACAACAAGTGAGTAATATTAATAAAGAAATTATAATATTCGATGCACCTTGCGCAAAGTTTAATCGCCAATCGTATATCTTGAAATTAGGTTTTAAGAAAAGTAAATAAAGAAAGATGTAATAAAAATAGCTGACATTTTCTGACGTCGGTGCATACGATATTTTCTAGAAATGTAAAATAAGGGTTGATGCCTTCATAGGGAATAAACGAAGAAAGAAAAGAAAAGAAAAGAAAAGAAAAAAAAAAGAAAAATAGGTGGCAGATACGTAGAGTACATGGGTGTTGAATACAAAGAGTTTATCCGTTTCATTCAATTTGCATGCCACGTATCGGGACTACGTCGAGAGAAAGAGAAAGAAAGAGAGAGAGAAAAAGAAAAAGACAATAGGTAAAAGAAAGACAGAAGGTTACTCTTTTCCAACGTAACAGACACTAGCCGCGGGAATATAAATTTTCTACAGTGGCTTTCTCGCTAAGACCCCCATCGTGTGTACGTATGTTAAACGCGAAAAGTCCATCCGTTCTATCCAATCTGCCCCCCTCTCTCTTCCACCCACCCCCGTCACACACACTCTCTCTCTCTCTCTCTTGGAAATTTCTCCTACATCGTGCAGATCCATTGGCGATAGACGCAATGGCGACGGAAACATTCTGCTGGACCATCCAGGAAACGAGAAAGAGATAGAAATAGAGAAAGAGAGAGAGAGAGAGAGAGAGAGAGAGAGAGAGAGAGAGAGAGAGACATGGTGACTTAAGGGATTACACGCTACAGGATTAGGTAGCATGCAAATAATTCAAAGTGGCGGATAATAAATTCAGGTAGCGCACGTGAATCGTGTCGAGACAGCTACGAAAGGTGGGGAGAAGTGGCAGGGGAAGGAGGAATGGAGGGCCTCAGAGAAACGCGTACGAAATTAAATGGGAGAATGGTCTGTGTGACCCTTATTCGATGAGGAAGACGACTACGACTGGTAACGTCTGTAGTAGCAACAGCAACAGCAACACCACCGATTCCGAAGACCGACAATCATATTTCTCTGTACCATCCACCTTTTGCTTTCTAAGCTCTTATAAATTGAATTGACGTTAGATAAGGAAATTGGATGGATAAAGAGGGGGATCAAACGAATCGTTAGATGTGTTTCTCATCGGGATTATTATATTGTATTAGTATGACAAGTGTTCATTAATTTTGTAATACTTTAATAATGATTTTATTATACGTTGAACATAAATTTATGGAATATTATTTGATATATATATATTGGTTTTCTCAAGTATTAAATTTTTTTATATATTGTATTGAATTTTTTGTTTGTGTGTGGATTATTAAAAAAAGTTATTCGTTAAATTTCTAACAAACTCGGCATGAGTTTGTGATCGTTCGAATGGAAATTGATTTCGATTAAATAAATTGAAAAAGTTACTACGTACTCGACACACCCGATATTATTATTTTCGATTATATATAGAATTCAACGGCAGTGATTTCTTTATTTCGATCGATCGATCGATCAATTGTATTCCTTCGTTCGATATAACGAAATCAACGGGAAACATTCGGAAACGAGAAAATTAGTGATCCGGAGTAAGTTTGTCAATGAAAATTTCCTCTGGGTATTTTCATTCGAATCTAGTTTAGTCCAGTTCAAGGACGATGATACGCAAGCGAGTAATTGTTTTGTCGACGAAAGCACAAAATCAGATATTTTTTTGAATAAAATATAATTTAAAAAACAAAAGGGGCGTACAAAGTATGAAAAAAGTAGAAAATTGAATGTGAATCAATTCGTTTGAAAATGAATTCGTATATATATTGAATGTACTTTAAAGCTAACGAGTTACTCTTGAAGAAAATTAAGGTAAAGTACGTACCCTTTGTCATAAGCAGCGCCAACAGCACCAGCAGCAGCAGCAACCATTCGCAGTGGCCTTTTCTTCTTTTTCTTTTTTGTTTTTTTTTCTTTTCTTTTTTTTCTTTTTTTTTCTTTTCTTTTTCTTTTGTTTTTATTTAGCGAAAAGCCTCTAAGTCTTAGCTTTTAAAGCAACTACTAGACCGACGTTTCCTCGAGAATTACACTTTTTCTTTTCCAAATGCAACGCATACGGGGTTACGAGTTCTATGACTACTCAACAAATAATTATACGCTTACTAGGCGTGTGCGTCGCGTGCGTTCTACGTCATTATTTCTCTTCGAGAAAAATTGTTGGACTATTTAAATATATATCCTTTTGTATAAAGTTAATAAGGAAATGAAAGTTAAGCAAAATAACTCACGTTTGTTTTAACATTTGCGCGTTTCCTTCTCGAATAATTGATGGGATGAATTTTGCTTTTTAATATTTCACCAAACGTCGAGAATATAATAATTCAATCTCTAATTGTTTTCAATATGCATACCTTTTTAAAAGCTATTTTTTTTTTTTTCAATAAATTTCATTCTATTCCATAGTCGAAAAAATTTCCAACGAATATATTCGCATCGATTCACACGGCGAGCAATAAATGAGAGACAAAAAAAAGAAAAAGAAAAAAGAAATATACGTGATCCCGGTATGTAGGTACTCGACCCTCTCCTCCCTTTTTACTATCCCCTCTTCGCCCTTCGTCACGGTAGATTCGATTCGACGTACAAAACTCCCCGTGCGTTATGGTTCCGACCTTTGAGAGTTTATTGGATTAATGTTCGTTACGCGGAATCTACGATGATCCTGCGCATTGGATTAGCGGTCGAAATTACTGCTCTTGGGGAAACTTTTTTTCTTTTCTTTTTTCTTTTTTTCTTTTTTTTCTTTTTTTTCTTTTTTAGAAAGACACAAAGCTTTAAGTTAATCCAGGATCAATTATTTGATATCGTTTTGTTATTAGCTGTCGTTTATTATTCAGACTTAAAGGACCACGTGTTATCTAATAAAAGATAAACTGTCATATCAATTAGATCGTAGATAATAATAATTATTATTAATTAGATCATTAAAAAACTTTACAAAATTATCGTCAAAATGTTTGATCGTCTCATAGTAGTTAACCTTTTTAATTTTTATAATATGTTCCGTTGTTTGTCTATTTTTTTTCTTTTTATTTTGTCTTATAATTTTCTCTTTGATTGTTTCCAAACGTCGTTAAGAACTCTCGACACCTCTTTCATGTTGAAAATTGTTCATCCCTTTTGTTCGTCCTCTTCTTCTTCTTCTTCTTCTTTGAGAACACCACCGTGTGATACGTCGATATCTAACGTGCATTTAAACTAGTAGCAACTGTTTCGAACACTTCTAATTACTTTCCGTCAATTAATATCCTTCCCACCCACCCATCCACCCACCTACCACCGTTCGAGGAAATTAGTTAAACAACTTACAAACATTCTATTTGTACCACACGCTCCTCTCTTTCTATTTAATTATATTAACGTATAAACTTCTAATAGTAAAACAAAACGAATTCCCTTTTGTCCTTTGTGGAATGTTTCTGCAAGGATTTCTATCAACACTTATTATTTCTGAATAAAAAATAATGTCAACGGAAAGGAAAAAAGGAAAAAAAAAACTAATACAGAGTACAAAAATTATGCAACGAGTCGGGACAGAACGTTGTGCGAAATTGTAGGCACGAAACCAAAATCGTTCTTCTTGTAAAATTCGCTTTAAACGTAAACGTAACCGTAACCGAGCCAACTCGTTCCCCCCTATCAGTGATTTCAAATGAAATCAGAGAGAAAAATACTTCGTTAAAATACAACGATCAGTAAAATGTGAGGGTTGCGATTGGAAAACTATGATAAAAAACGTTGCGTGCCTGTCGAGCCATTCTTGTTGATTTTTCTATATAAATTTGAAATTACAATCGATCGTGCGAAATCAAATCGAGATAGGAAGAGGAAAATAAAGAGAGAGAGAGAGAGAGAGAGGGGGAGGGAGAAAAAGAGAGGCTTGGATTTGTATTACAAATGTCATGTATCCGAAATCAGTGGGAATGGAAAAGTAGTACAATGTTTTCCTGCGATCGAATTGAATTGTCTTCTGTGATACTACGAATATGGGAAAAATGTTGGAATTTTTTCGAGTAGAAGAAATTGGAAATTAAAGAAGACAAAAAAAAAAAACGAAATACACAAAAATGCGATATACGCAAAAAAGTAAAAATCAGAAGAATTTTGTCGTAATTTAAGAAGAAAAACAACAACAACAAATATTTGAATCACAAATATTATATTAAATTGACTGACGTATCCGTAATAAGTGGCTTGCACCGTTGAGCTTAAAATTACAAAGTCAAAACCGATATACAAAGTGCACGGATGCTCGCTTCTTCTTCTTCTTCTTCTTCTTCTTACATTAGCGTTAATATCTAATTACTGCTAAGTCGACTACTCCGGTTGGTTGAACTTCCGGATTCCTGTTTGCAACGTCGGAAGACACTTTACAGAAACTTGGTCGATATAGGGAAATCTTCGCGAACACTTTCTCTCTCTCTCTCTCTCTCTCTCTCTCTCACTCTCTTACTCGCTGTATATATTCATTTCCGAATCTTTTCTCTCTGTCGCACTATTTGCTTTTGCAAGTTACAAAGACGACGATAGTGAGTGTATAGGCTCGCAGTCACCGCCGACGTCTACGGAATATGAAGAGTTCGTTAATTTCAAATTAATTCCATGAGCTGCGCAAACCTTAGACCCTCCTTCCCCCTCCTCATTCACCCACCCCTCTTCTCGAATTTGTAATAGAAACTTTAGTCAGGGAAAGTTTCAACGCGGTATGTATTTGACTGATTATCATCGGCGTGGAAAGTTCACTATCGTTGGATTATCTAGAACAATATATATGTATATATATCAAGACGTACGATAACGAATTAAAATTGCAGTCGCTTTAAATTTACATTGATTTTCCCAAGGTGTCGTATTAGATCAACGTAATATTGTAAGTGTTAAGATACGCGATCAAATTATTTACAGTACCTACATCTCACAGATAAGACGTCGTACAATATTCTTCTCGTATAAATATATCTCCGATAATTTCTATCGAATTTAATTACGTTCTAAAAACGTTGCATCCGCGCATTTAAGTTGATTCGATCAAAATATTTCTAACTTGTTTCGAAAGATAAATCGCGAAACATTATACGACGAATTTAAATATTTCGCGATAAAAAAAAACGTACGTACAGTGTGTGTACGGAAGAAGAGTAGAAATAGGGAAAGAGAGGAGAGAAAAAGGTTACGAGAGAGGAGAGAGAAGAAGGAGAGAGGTAGGGGAGGGAAATTTCGATAAAAATTTTGATAAAAACGGCGACGCAATCTCGGCCGGTTTGCTCATTCGGCGGTCTCCACATACACACAAACACACACACCACAATTTCACTGAAGGGAAAATACTGCACCTTGGAATCTTACGTACCGGATTACTCTGATTGTATTATCGTTGTCTGAAATTGAACGGAAGGAAAGAAGGAAAGAAGGAAGAAGAGAGCTAGGCTAAGCATGTACGTTTTCTTACATACATACGTACGTATGTAAGAGAACGAAGCGTGTGTTTCGCAAAGCTGCCCTTTTTTATCTTTTTTTTTTAACTACGATCACATTTTCCCTTTACCCTTCTTCCTCGACCCTTAAATTGGAAAAAGTTTTCACCGAAAGATCCGCGATAAAAGGAGGCGGCTCCCTTTAAACGATTTGCGAATTAAGAAGGCGTGGGGGGCGGTGTGGGTGTGTGTGTGTGTGTGTGTGCAAAAAAAAGCTATAAAAATTGGTTCGATTCGGTTGGATTCGGTCCGGTTCGGTCCGAGTCGTAGGTCGTAATCGCAGGTAGGAAAGTTATATCGTGTGTCCTAAATAAAAGTACCTACTATTGGCTTTCGTCCATATACATAGATACTTACGAGTATTCGAGGAACAATGGAGCTTCGTTTCGCCATTCGGCTAACCAACCAGCCAGTCAGCCAACCAACCAACCAACCAACGAACCAACCAGCTAACCAGCCAGCTCGTTTTCCACTTTTTCGATTTCCATCAGCCGTCGTAGTCTTCGTCGTCGTCGTCGTCGTCTACTAATTTCTCCCCATTTCGTCCAACCTTTTTCTATTCCCTTCTTTCCCGACGTTCATTTTTTTTTCTCACGACCTTATTTCAGTGGGTCACCAGAGACGACAACGACATTCCAGGCTTGGTCAGACCCTTGGATGATAATAACACACCTAGCTATCCATCCTGTCATTAATTCTTTCGACCTCTTCGAACCCCCCCCACCACCCTTTCCTCCCTCCTCCCACAAAGAATTTTCTTTTAATTTAAATATTGCCATACAATTTGCAAGGATATATAATATAATATAATGGCCGTGCAGACCAGGCATCTCTCTTTCAAAGATTCATTAATTAATTTCATCGATGAGCCTTTAAGCGTTAGATCATGAAAACAGGTATGATGTGGTGGTGATGGTAGTGGTAGTGGTAATGTTGATGTTGGTGCATCGTTATCATCCTTTCATAAGCGATGACGCGTCCCTCGTCGTCACGGTATAAAGGTGGATAATGTAAGCCTCGCAAAGAGAAAGAGAGAGAGAGAGAAAGAGGATGGGTGGATGCCTTTGATCATCCTATCCAGTCTACCTAACGATACCAATTTCGAAAACAGCGGGAATCTATTGAAGAAATCGTAACGAGAAACGCTTTCTCTTTATTAAATTGCTCGACTTAATCATCGACACAGTTCTTTCTATTTCTGTTTTTATTATTTCCCCATATATATTTGTCTCTTTTTTTCTCTCTCTTGAGAAACATAGGTGTACTTTTTTTCTTCACATAATCACGTCGCAATCCTGTTAAATTTATTTCCCTTACGTTTCTTATACATCGCCAGTCATGTGTAATAACGAAGCAAAACTATGTATATGCATTTATATATATATATATATATATATTGTATTATATATGTGTGTGTGCATGTGCTTCGTTGGTTATCATTGGTTAGAAGAAAAACGCAAGAGAGAGAGAAAATTATAGCTAACATCGTATGAGAATGAGAGAAAGAGAGTACTACTAAAATATAGAGTTTAAACTCCCTACCAACGTGTGTCACTAACATACAAACAAACGCTACCTACCACTATCATCATCAACAAACATAACCCGTTGCTCGACACTCTTCTACTACTCCTCTCTTCCTTCTACTCATTCTCGCACTACCACCAACAATAAAGGCCCCGTCCCATTGTTTATTGCATCCCGGATGCACTGTTTGCTGAAAAAGTTCGTTGCCATGCATCAGACCCCCAGTAGTCGGCCATTGTGAGACTCTTCTTGTTCTCTCCCTCTCTCTCTCTCTCTTCTTCTCTTGAATTCCCATACTTATTCCAAGCCAGTCAGAATGATGCATTCTCCAACAGAGTCTCGAGGTACCACTATCTCTTTCTTTAGTTATCTTACTGAGTACTTTAAGGATAATATTATTCGTTTTGTTTTTTTCTGTTTTTTTTTTTAATATCCACTAATTGATTAAATTCTCATTTCTATCAGTTTATTTAGAACGAGTGTTACTAATGACAATTTAAAATATAAGGTATTTGAGAAAAGGTATAGAATGATATTTAAATTCTTCCCAAGAACTCGCGTTTCGGCTTTACTTTAACAATTTTGAACGATTCTTTTATTTAGATTTTTCCGAAAGAAAACTAAGAATAGTTGAAGATTTACGAAGAAGAAGAAGAAGAAGAAGAAGAAGAAGACGTTGTTCATCGATCGCATCGGTAACAATCGTGTTTGCGAAAAGTAGGGAAAATCCTTGGGGCGAAAACCGTCTCTCTCGTCGTATTTTCGACGTTCTTTCTCTTTCCATCCAATTCTTATTCTTCTTTCTCTTACTTACATCTGTATTCAAGAAAGACTCTATTCTTCGAATCCCTTTCGAGACTTTTCCGTGTCATTGTCGGTGTACGTTACGTGCTGCAAGTTGCTATGGTTGTACCCATAGCTTATTTTCTTCACAATGTCTAAACGTAAATTCGTTGAAACGATCACATACGACTAACTTACTTTTTTTTTTCCCAACGCGTTATGTCAATAAACAAAAAAGAAAGAAAGAGAAAGAATGCGATAGGTTTTTTTAAACTTGGAAAATTAATCATTCGCCGAGGCGAAAAAAACAAGTTGGTTAGATCGAAAAGTCAGACTACGCCTATGGATGGAATTGGCTTCACTCGGCATTAGTTGGAATTGACGTATTATTATGGAATTTCTGTCACGTGGTAAAATACGATAGACGATCTAAAACGCATCAGAAGAGTACTTTGCCTTGTCTAACCAGTTAAGTCACTTCGACGACTTGGTAACAGCCTTCGCGATCGACTCTAATCCTAAAGAGTTTCCAATATCTGATAGACCGAGACTACTGACTTGGCCTTGATCGTTGCCAGTAGGGTAAACCCTTCTCCCTTCTCCTTTTTTTTCTTTTTCTTTTTTCCTTAACTAACTCCAAACCCCTCGAAGAAATTCGAAAATCCGAAGGGATAAGTTTTTTTTTCTATCGTTAACTTTCCATCACTTTTCTTTGTATCAGTTTGTAATTAACCGAGGAACGTCGTCGTCGTTGTTGTTTCTTTTTTTTTTCTTTTTTTTTTCTAAAAGATTAAATCGCAAATTAATCACTTTTCTTTCGTATATATAATTTTTCCAATCATTATTCTTTTGGTTGTTTCAACGATCAAGATCAGATCTATATAAGTGTCAAAATATTTGTTAAGTTAGGCGAAATATGCATGTATATCGTTCCTAGATCCATCTCAAACATTCGGGTTTATCGGTTGAACGTCCGAAAGTCTTACCGTATATTAAACCTTAGAGAAGATATCCAAGACGATGTATTCTGATGGGATACATTTCTGACAAGTACTTCGAGCGGATCTTGTTAAGGATTTCTGAGGTAATATCTCCATAATTCAACACTATTTACGAGGAATATTAGTCATCACGAGAACTCCTACTTGAGTGGGAGAGAGAGAAAGAGAGAAAGAGAGAGAGAGAGAGAGCACGATGAGCCGGATAGGATGAAATATAATACTATACTCCAGTGATTACTCTATCCTGATCTGTAAGGAAACTCTTGAGAGTATGCCTAAGTAAGCGGAGAACGACTTTAATCCCGTGAAAGTATAATCCAAAACGATCACGGTAGTTTAATGGCATGTAAAAGTCAATAATATCTCTGTCTCTTTACTTATAATAATAATAATTATTATTATTTTAATTATTATCTGTAGAGAAAAGAAGAAGAAAAATAAAAAGGACAAAAATATAATTACCAATTTAATTAAAAACGTTAAAACGATTTCTTATCATTCTCGAATGAATATTTTTAGAATAAGGAATATAAAAAAGAAAAAAAAAAGGAAGAAAGAGTCCCTAAAATAAAAAAGAAAAAAAAAGAAAAGAGGATGAAGAGGGTTGAATAGAGAGAGGGGGAAAAAAAAAGAAGAAACGTAATCCTCTCGTAAATCCAACGTCCTTGAGTTTAGACAGAATCTGCTGGAGAATCAGTTTGCCGATACGTAAAGGCTAATCTGGATCGATAGGGGATCAATGGATTGTTTCGAAGTCAATAGTTTCAAAAACAATAATCTAACGATCTCTCGCTTAGCGTAGGTCTTTTTAACCGTTCACATAATTCCATAGGTTACGCGAAATTTTTCAATGTCTACTATCGGGTCTAGTCGTTTGGAACCGATAAGACTATTGGAAAAAAGTTTCGTCAATTTGTACGTACTGTACCTGAACGTGAAGTTCATGGGGGAGTATGTGCAAAGAGGATATGATTACGATTTTTTTTTCTTTTTCTTCTTTTTTTTTACTCTACAGGATCATACTACGTTAAACCCGATAAAAGAAGGAGAATTTATATATATATAAAATATAATACAACGTTTGGAAAAAATGTTCGATCGATTATTTCATATTTTTAATTAGATTATTTTATTTCCTACGAAACACGCTTAACGTGTATTTTTTCGTTAATAATATTTAACGTTAATAATTTTATATATATATTAGAATCGCGGAAATGACACTTTCTATTCCGATTGATTAAGTTTCGCTTTGATCTTGATACGATTTGGTAGTTAAACTTTGTTATTGGAGAACTCGCACACGCGAACCGCAAGAGATTTCCACCTCTTCCCCCATTCATTCATTCATAGATCGTATTTGACTTCGAACTTGAATTCGGTTTATTCGATGTGACGCTGTCACGATAAACGTAAACTCTCTACGAGCGAAAAAGGAAAAAGAACAGAAAAAAAAAAAATAAAGAAATGAAACGAAATGAAATGGAAATGGAAATGAAGTAGGTAGTAACACGGAGAAAAATTTCTCCGATCGAGAATTTTATTTCTATTCTCTAGTTTGTTAGTTTAAATACTTTTTAAACTCGCTTAATTCGATGAACTATAATATTATATAATATATAACTGTGTATATATATATATATATATCAAATATAATATGATAGAAAAGATTTTTTGGAATTTTCATTTTCTTAACGAAAGAAGGTAATAGCGAACGAGAATGGTAAAATCTAAAATACATTTTTCATTTCTCGCTAAAGCGCTGAATCCAATACGTACGTACGGGGGATAATCTTTTCACAGTATCAGCATTTCCCATTCCTTAAAAAATTTCCCATTCTCCTTCTACACACTCTCCCTCTCTCTCTCTCTCTCTCTCTCTCTCCATTTATATTTCTATCTCTTTCCATACTTTGGAATATTCGAACGAATTATACAAAACTCCTCGAACGTTTCAACTTCGTTCAACGATTTAAAGGATTTTCATGGAGGACGCTTTTGCACGGGGACGGTGACGGGTACAGGGGGGATGGCGGCGGCATATCGCTAAAATATTCTCAATGCATATGGGGTTCTATATAACAAAGGAATCACAGATTCGCTGAGTCATTCGATTCGCAATAACAAGTTCTTCTATCTTCGGTAGCGATTTATGTATGCCAAAAGCCATAGCCAGACGCAGCCGGCACTGCTGCTGCTTCTGCTGCTTCTGCTGCTATGCGATGAGATGAGATGCGAGCTCTCATACACACACACACACACACACACACACACACACACATATACTCAAACATAAACACGTTCACTAGCTTACTACTTGCTCTTACCATCTTTGCTCCACCTTACGAAGCGGTCCGTTTTAACCGAGATTATATTTGAATTTTAATACCACCCATGGCGCTTCCGCAATGGTAGGGTCCCTCCTTGAGTCCTTCCTACCTTCATTCGACGGAACAGAGAGAATATATATATACGTATATGTGTGTGTATATATATGTTATATATGAAGAGAGAGAGAGAGAGAGAGAGAGAGAGAGAGAGAGAAGATGACCCTGGGTGTAAGGGATGGAATGAAATGGAAGTGGGGTCAAGGAAGAGAAGACTCGATAGACTGACTGGA
>NW_014569915.1:0-15494 GCF_001313835.1 Polistes canadensis
TGTAGTTTTAATTGGAGATGATGGACCATTCCATCTCCTTGGGACACCAAATTTGTGTCCATCAAAATCGTCATAAAGATGCATAAGTTTTTAATTAGTAAAAGTCAAAAATAKTAAACATCTTGTATTATTCAATTTTAAAGTTTGATTAACGTTCAGTAAATATTACAGTCATTTCTTTCATCTTGTTTCTTCTTTAAAATTTTTTACTGTCATTGTATTTTATTAAATTTGCAGTTTTTCTTTTATATATATAACGTAGTTTAAAAGTATTTTATAATAATTTATAGATATTATTTTTATTAGAGTAACTTATTATAATATTTGTACTTTTTCTGTTTCTTAATTAGTTATATTTTTAAATGTAAAATCACGCGTTTAAATTTAATTTCAGTACAACGATAAATAGAGATTTGAATATAGTAAATAGAGAATTCAATTGAAAAGTGCATCTGCGAATTGGACGATTAATATGTTAGGCTAATTGTATCACTTGACTGTATTACTAATATAGTTTGCTTATTGTTTCAGGTGATCATCGTTGGATTTATCATCAAACCAATGGATTCTTTTTTATTTGACTGTCTCTTAAATTGTTTCATTTTTAAATATTTATATAAATGCATTTCTGAAGGCACACACACGTTTATATATACTAAAAATTAAAAATAATTATTTCTTATCCTATTATACTATCAATGAATATATCATTTACTATCATATACTATCAAAGTATACTGTCAAAAACCGCTTGGTATTGTGGCCAATGCCTAGGACAAGCTCACGTTTCCTGAAAGTCCTACCTGCTCTATCCATTTATAACTAATCAAAGGTGATATTGTCGCATGGGAAGGAACCCCCACTCCGCAATGCACCCTGCAGTTAGACAGCGACATCTGGATTTTTGATCGCATAATTTTAAAATCAATAAACATAATCTTATTGTAAGTAGTAAAAAAAACTATTTATTAGCGATTATATATTTACATATCTTAATTATATAATGATAATGTAAACTTAATCCCAAATTTATAATCATTAGCAAAAATGAAAGAATGAATTTGGTATTTGTAAATTGTTTTTCTCATTAATAACGTATGGGCTTCTTGTGTACGCACCAGCATAGTATTGATCAATAGTTATATTGTTAAGATCGTATGAACATAGGTATTGAATATTAAAAATGAAATAGGAGTGATAAGTTTTAAAAGTTCTAGTTGTACATATATGTTCCTGAGTGACAGTGATCGCGAGGACATCTTTATAGCGTCTATGAGTTATTGTAATCATCATGGCTTCAACTGGTTAGTGTTCAGTAAAAATTGATGTCTATGTTATTTAGTAAACATCATTCGAATTTAGAAATATTTACCATAACGTTGTTAGATTTTCCTTTTGTGTAATGTACAAGCTTATAATTGATTTTTGGCATGCAAGAAACATAACTATCTCACCCTCTTATGCCAAGTGTTTTTTTTTTGACATTTCACAGTCTTTTACTGTTTCCTTTTAATAACGTTTATTAAAAATAATATTTTAAACTTTAGAATCCTTGGTATGCGATACGCTTGATTTAAGCGGTCAAAGTCTTAAGAAGCTTGCTCGATGTCCATCTGATGCTGAAATCAGTATTCTAATCTTAGATGACAATGAGCTTCAACGTCTTGATAATCTTGACTCATATCACAGAATTAATAAGGTATTCATTATTGCTTTAATTAAATGTTTACAATAATTCCTAGAGGCATTGTATAGTAAGATTATAATAATACTAAAATTCATTCTTTCAATATCCTTTTTGCTATAAGCATTATTATTGGGTATAGCAAATGTGAATTAATCTTAATGGTATTTAATATTTAGTATATGGACATAATTACTGTAATGTTAATCAATTTCAGCTTTCAATAGTAAGGAACCAATTACTACGAATGTATGGTGTATCTAAATTACATAATCTTGTGACGCTTAATTTAGCTAATAATGGTATATTAACGATAGAGGGTATCAAAGATATGATTAACTTACAAACGTTGTGTTTAGCAGGTAATAATATAAAGGTAAGTAAGTTCATGTCGAATAAATGTAGATTGTGTTCTAACTTGTAAAATAATAATAATATTAATGCAATGCTTTCAGTCTATTGAACATTTACATTCGAATACGAAGTTGGAACATCTAGACTTATCTGAAAATAGTATCAGTCACATTTCTGATATTTCATATTTGCGTAATCTTAAGGTATAAAAATTTAACTACTCGATGTCAATCTTTTTTTTTTTTTTAATCGTGTCTGTTTGCATGCATTTTTCTTTTCTTTGTTTTTTTCTTATTATTATATTTGTTATGTTTTAGGAACTTTTCTTGCATAATAATCGCATAATCACATTAAGGCAATGCGAGCGCTATTTACCTACCTCATTAGAAACATTTACATTAGCAAATAACAGCATTACAGATTTGAATGAAATGTCTCATTTAGCTAATTTAAAGAATTTGGTCAACTTTTCAATTGCTAATAATCCGTGTGTCAGTATAACAGGTAATAGTATGTATCCTTTCAATAGCATTATAATTTTTCCTTACTTACCAACTGATATTTAGTTTTAATCGAGTGTTATTTGTATGTGATTAAATTCCTATTATTTCTTGATGTCACTTATAATTCTTAGAATTCTATTAAAATTTATTACAATATATTATCCAAGAGCGGTAGATGCAAGTAAAACATAAATGCTGCTTTTAGTATTAAAGAAATAGCATATTATTCTTAACACATAGTTTATAGTGGATTCGATTATCGTCCATTTGTTATCAATTGGTGTATGAGTCTCAAATCAATTGATGGTTATCCAGTGGATCCTATAGAAAGGTAGGTATATTTAGAAATACAGACATTTAACACATTAGTTAATAAAATATAAAATACAAATATATTATATAAAATAATATTAATTATTTAATGGAAATATAATATTTTGACATAGTTTGAAAGCAGAATGGCTATATTCTCAAGGAAGAGGAAGACAATTTCGTGTCGGTGAGCATGCACTTCTTGCTCAGTATTTAGCATCCGTCTGTCCCCTTTCAGGGGAATCTTTAGAGAATGAAACTGACAGGAAACTTAGGCTAATTTTGAGTAAAGCGCAACATCATCAGCAGCAACTCAGTCAGCAGAGTGACACAGGAAGTGTACATAGCTTAAGTAGCGTTGGAGTAACTCCTTCTCCTGCTGCTAGACGTAGACTTAATCATAACAGGACAAGTTCTCCAAGAAGGCCTAGTGAGTTATCATCGTCTTATTACTTTTATTGTATTATATTATATGCGAAATTCACACAACCTTTTTTCTTTGATAACAATTATTAGGATTTGCTAAGCCAACTTTAATTTATAATAGTAGGATGCAACCATAGCAATAATATGTACATACGTCCTTAGTCATAATCTGTTTTCTCTAGTTACACCAATGTTGACATACTATGAAGATAAATGCTTACAATCACCAAAATTTTATGAGGCTAAATACTGTGTCTGCCATTCACCTTGCAAAGGTACCCTAAGTCAAAGAGCAGATTTTAATATATCTATGGTTACGTGATAGATGTGTGTAGGAATTAAAGCGATAAATTAGAAATCATTTCTATTTACAAATACACATTTAAATTATTCAAACGTTGATAATTTTAATCGATAGCAGTCACAATATAATTATAACTTCAATAAAAATTTATCACGGACAAGCCATTACATTTACTATCAATATAATAATTCAATATTATTTATTAAATTTGAAAATATATTTAATATCAAATAATTTTCCATTTTTTTCCCATCCTACACACATCCGTATCTTTCAAGCATAGTATTTTTTAAGCAATTGCTTTTTTTAAGCTTATAGAGCAAATGAATTTGGTGAATGAAAGCAAAGACAATGTTGTAAGCTATCTAGGTGCATTTAACAGTATAAAATAATCAATATTTTATATATTTCAACATTCTATCTAAATTGTTTCATTTTAGTGCCTCAAATTAAATTACTAATCGTGGTTTTATTTGCACGCTTTTACTAGCAATTGCTAGCAATTGCTAGCAGTATATTATACGAATGTATTTATTATATTTGTAGCTCATACTATATATTCCTAACATTGTTACATTTTATTAGATTCATCAAGAAATTCTATAAGGATGAGGTCACCAGATAGAATGGTTTCCAGTTGCCATACAGATGCTATGGTTTCTTCCTGTCATACTATGTTTAATAATGATCACGAATCATTGATGACACAAAGTTTAGATCCAAATATGCTTTGTAATACTTTAAATAATAAAACAATTAATAATTCTGGATTAGAAGATATGGAAGGTACAATTATAAATAAAATTTGACATTTTTAAATTACTCAAGTTGGAATAGTATAAAAATCATTTTGTTTTATAGAAACGTCAAGTCCTTTACAAGCTGCTACAAAATTAGTGCCAGTTCCAGAATCTTTAATGAGTCCAGATTTTCGACCACCTTCAGGATTATCTAAAGTTTTACCTAAAACTCCACCAAGTAAATTAAATTCACCATGTCAGATAACTATTCCCGCGAAAACTTCTACAGATGGAGATGCAAAAGCGATTCCTATAATAAATACGGTAAATCCTATGGCAAAAACGAATCTTGGTGCTTTGAAAGCAAACGCACTCGTAAAGAGTAACTCTGCAACTAATTGCTCTATTGGAAAACCGAGTATAGCCAAACCAATTATTACAAATGCTAATGGAAAATGTCCTCACAGTGTGAAAATCAACAATTATGTACAGAGCAAAACATTACCTGTTAAACGTAGCTCGAAAGGTTCACCCTATTTGGGAAGAAACATACAAAGACCAAAAAGTGCATGCGACAGAAATAAATCTAGCTTAATAAAAAGAGGGAAAGACGGAGATGGAGATAACGCGGCACTTAGTAGTGACGAAGATAGCGAAGTATGTCAAGCAAAATTAGATAGCATTAGAAGTAGAGCAATACAAAGACGGCAGGAGGATAGTAATAAAGATCAAGATCGTACTGAGAAGGCAGCTATTTGCATTCAAAGAATGTGGAGAGGCTATCACACTAGAAATCTTAATAAAAAAGCAACTACTATACTAAAGACTATTGAAATGATGAGAACAAATAAATATATTCAGTAAGGGTTCTTTTTGGTTTCTATATTAAATTAAAATATTGACTATGTTATTAAATGGTCATTGATATTCTAGAAAATTATCTACCGACATGGAAGCAACAAGAACTGCATTGGAAAGCGAACATAAATTACAATTGCTGCAAATGCAAGCTATTAATGCATTATGGAAAAAGGTCGTTAGTTTACAGCCCGGAGGTAATCGCGAAAATACGAGTAATGAGAGCGAAACTACTGCACAACCGAATGCAGATGTTGTAACAAATCTAGCGCAAACGTGCAATTTATTGCATACTCAGGTAAGTTAATATCATTATGTAAATAATTCGTATGACATAATTATTATTTTTTTGTTTCTTCCTCCCGCCTCTTATTTAAAATCGTATTGATTGCATAGTCATTAGCAACTTGTTATATGATTATATATGAATAATAATCTAGATATGTGTGTATAGGTACAACAATTACAAGATTCAATGTCAGAAATAAGACGGTGCATGTCAACTATGCAACCGAAAACAATACTAGTTGACAATGGAGTTGGAACTCAAACAGAAATTTCAGCTGTTCATACACCCGCTGGCGAAGAAAATACATTTCCTTATGCTAGACCTAACAGACCTCAATCCTTGCCAATACATCAAACAATACACGAGGGAAATGAAAACAAAAGCTTTGCGTCCAATTTAGTAGATAGTGTTCTTAAAAAAGTATCCCAATCCACCGATACAACCGATGATGAAGTAAACACCGATATTTTAAATTCTAATGAAAATCAAGAACTTCTTAATTCCACTGAACATCCAGATATGTTCAAGAGCTGTGAAGAAATCGTAGAACCAGAATTTCGAGATGTAGTAGATAGTAAAATATCAAATGAATATGAAGGAATAATTGATAATAATGAGATCGGAGGTGAGGTTTGCGAAGAAACATTGTGCAAGGAATTGCATAATCTTATTGAAACTGAAAATTCTGTTCCAAATGTAGCAGATGATGAGAAGCAAAATAATACCAACGACTTTCAAAAAGAAGCATTAATTGCTGATTAAATATGATTGAATCGCTAGAAGCTCCTATAATTGTATGTCTCAATAATAAGCTACGAAAAGTGAATTTAATTTTTGGAAAAATATAAAAAAATATTGCTCTGTGTGCAGTATGATTGATAAATATGAAAAGGAAAATGAATATTGTAAATAATTGAAAAGAAATGCTCCTAATCGTAGCCATAATGACATATGATATATGTAGTAGTATTATAAAAATTGATGTATGTTCAGTAGCAGCGCTTTTTTTACCATTTTTAAAAAATGATAAAATACCGATCAGGAATTAAAAAGCTGCCACACATCCTTTTAAATAATATAATTAACATGGTTAAAGGAAAACTAAAAGTATATACTTATAAGCAATTAGTCGTTGATCTGCAAGTTTAATTGCACTTATAAAAGCAATTGAACAAGTTTTCCGTCCATGTATTTAAGTACAGGACAGACAGTTTATTGATGTACAAAATAAACATTCCTAGCACTCGGTATTAAAAAAAGATCTCGTTTCTTTTAAAAGAATTTAATCGAATATTGGAGTGTACAGAAATATCAATTCTGCACATTTGACATTATTATGGCCAATGCCATTTGTCAATTTTCCGAAATAAGTAGCTATTGTGTATATGAAGATAGAATTTTATTCATATGAACATTTTTTAAAGCTAGAAAATACCGTATAATTATAGATTTAACAAATTTATAATTATAACTTATTAATTTATTTATTATTTATTTAATTATCGATTCCGATGATGACAACAAGTCAGTAATATTATTATAAACAAAACTGAGTGGATTGTCAGCTTAGATAGAGGCATAAGACTTTTATTCTCTAGTCAATAGAACCTATATAGTTCGCATACTTAAGCATATTACTTATTAATTAATTATAGAATTGTTATGTAGGTATGCATGTTATACTGAAAATTAACGATCGATATTATTAAACAATAGAATTATATTTTCATTTCAATAATCTAGCATTAATACAGTTTTGCATATATCTGTACACCTTTCACGTGGTGATTGTAAGCACATAAATATAACAAGCAAGCACTGCTTTCAAAAAATATATACTCAAAGAGTATATATAAATCAGTTTGAATATTTCACTAATCTCATTTTTATATGTTGTCACCGTTTATTATTTACTGTATTAAAATTTAACAAATTTAAGATATTATAAAATATTCATTTACAATGTGTTAATAGATGAAAAAAATGTACATGGATTTGGATTTCTATAAAGTGATAGAATGTTAAAAACATCTTACTCGGTGAAACGTTTATTATTTTATTTTATTTAAATTTTATCTCTTTTATATTTTTTTAATTATTTTTTATTATAATATATTAAAAATAAAAAACATATCTTCATATACATCGTCGTAAATATTACAAGTAATATCAATGTAAAGCAGTGTGCGCTATGTTAGAATTATTCACTTGCTTTTCTATGTTTTTCATTGCATGATATTAGTTCGCCATACAAATATAATCTAATATTTTAATATTCTGTCAGCATTAAGTTGAATAGATGCAAATGAGAAATCAAAGAAGAAGAAAGTACATGAATTTATAAACATACAAATTTGTATTTATTTTACATCCCACATATTTTATTTACTTGATATAAAGCATCTATAATCTGCTGAATCGTAGAAATTGTGTATTTGTATCTGGCATTTATTTCTTGCCGTTTGTTATTATATTTACGATTACAAGTACTTGAATGGTATTTGGCAAATTTTTTATATGCGATGGACATCTATGTTATTTTACAGTTAACAAAATTATATGCTATGTGAATTTATTCTTTTTATACTAATTTGTACTTCAGACACATAATAATTGTCATGCTTGTGTATTCGTTACTATCATAAAATTTATTATCCCGATAATTCATTAAAATTATTGTTAGTTTTTGAACATTTTTTGAAAGGTAGCTTTTTCTACTACTAAATAGGAATTCATCAGTTTTTTCACCTTTTCTATTTCTTTTAAAATATCTTTATTGTTAGGACATTCAGCAAGTGCACGTTTTAAATCCATTAAACCGACATCATATTCATTTAGACCCATGTGTGCTTGTCCTCTTCGAAAATACGCTTTACCATTTGATTTATCTATTTCCAAGACCTAAATAATATATCAAAATTAAATATAGAATATGAATATTTTATGTAACAATAAAAAACCTACCTCGCTACATAATTTAACTGTGCTGCGATAATCTTTTTTTTTTAATTGTACAGCAGCAAGATTTAACATTATTGTTACTTTAAGATCTTTCATAGAATTTTCCATAGTATCAGGCACGTTTTTCATTTTTATCATCCATTCGTAATAACGTAATGCTTTTTTATATTTTCTGCCTGCATCTACATAATTCTTCATTGAAAAATAATGGTTTCCAGAATTTTTTATTTTTCTAACAACCTCCGAGACATATTTGTACTACAAATTTTATTAATTATCAAAGCATCATAATTTTATATAAAATGAAATAAAAAATGAAAACGATATCGATAAAATTGATCTAAAATCAATGCTTACAGTCAGTGTATCAGTACTCAATTCATAATCCCAGTCTTCTGGCCATGGTGTATAAACATCTTCGGAATCATCATTTTCCTCCAATTTCCAATTTTCTCCTCTTGTCAATTCTCCGCAATCAGTTATATGAATTTTCTAAAAATAGTAATAATTTTCTACAAGATATTCTATGACTGATGATACCTTAGTTACACCATAAGAGAATTACCTCAACAGGTTGATCCTTGACAACTGGTAGATTGTTAACTTCTAGTACCACTCCCATACCTTTGATAACTTTACCAAAAACTACATTGGTATTATCTAAGTGTATACAAGGAACAGTAGTGATGATGAATTGAGAACTGTTACTATTAGGTTGGCCTTCATTTACCATGCTTAATAATCCTCCATGCGAATGTGAAATTTGAAAAGATTCATCCTCAAAATGAAGACCATATATACTTTCACCACCTGTTCCATTAAAATTAATAATATCTCCTCCTTGAATCATAAACTGCGGTATCACTGAAATCAAATAAGCAAACTTAATAAATAGAAAACATATGCAATTTGAAAGTAATTACTGTAATACGTACCCTTATGGAATATTGATCCTTTGTAATGTAATTTTTTATTATTAACACCGTTTCCCTTTTCCCCTGTGCACAAAGCACGAAAATTTTCAGCGGTTCGGGGTGTAACATTCTTGAATAATTCTATTACAACTCTTCCAACTAAATTGATATGAAATAAGAAAAATGTATAAGTAATACTAATCTCTGACCATTGTTAAAAAGTATTAATATTTACCAAGCATTAAACGTACGAACAACTTTATGAATGAAAAACAATCAAATAATTGTTAATCACGCGCCATAGAATGACATAATCTTCCTTCTTCTCTGTAATTATTTAATTTCTATTCCTAAATACCTTTTTCTTCTCCAACCGCAATATCTAGAAACACTAATGGATTCTTTTCAAGTTTATCCACTTGATCTTCCAAAGGATGCTTCATGTTTTATTTCGTTAGGCTTACAATTATACTCATATACTAATTTGTGAACAATTTTACTATACCATTGACAAAGATATTACTGTCATCGTAAGAATATCGTTAAAAAAATATAAAATTATCTCATAAATAAGTTTAAGGATAGATTTAGCATTTGGTTAAAATGAACTATCTGTAATGAATTATTTACATTAACTATAAAAATTCAAGGATGATAACACCTTCAACAGTTTCCGTTACGTCTGCTGAACTATGGACGATATCAACAATTCCACTTCAACGATGCATATTGCACTACGTTATTACTTTTCCTCAGGATAGATGGCAACAACATCGTAAAAAACAAAAAAAAACTAACTCTAATATGAAATAAGTCTATAAAATAAACGTATGCATACATTTTGAATCATCGATTTTGAATATCGTACTAAAGGTTAGCCTCTAATTACCTATTACAGAAATTAATTATCAAAATTTAAATCACAATTAAGAAAAAAAAAAAAATCTATCGCGAATAGAGGCCCCACCGAGATTTGAACTCGGATCGCTGGATTCAGAGTCCAGAGTGCTAACCATTACACCATGGGACCTTTCGGGCTGACGATGCATTATACAATAATAGTTGGTTTTTTTTTTTAATGACAAAAAATATATAGTAATTTAATTAAAGAAATATATTTAAAATAAAATATATTTTTATATATTATAATGTGATTTTTTAAATATATTTTTATGTATGTAGAAATATATATATATAATATGAGATATAAATTAATTTTCTCAACAAAAGCTGAATACGTTTAAAAAGAGTTGAACTCTACACAAAAATTTAATGCATTTCTTTTTTCTATTCGTTCGTTTGTTTCTCTCTTCCTCTTTCTATTCATAATAGAAATATAATAATGAAATGTTAGAGAAAATAACAAATAATGCATACCGTTATGTATAATAATAATAATAATTTTAATGTATTCATGTATAATATTAATATTGATAACCTATACATATGAATTCGGCAGGAATTCTGTCTATACACATATATATATAGAGAATATATATGTATATATATACATATTATATATATATATATATATACATATTCTCATTATATGTAAACAAGCAATTATTTACTGGGATATAAGAATCATATATAGTGAAATATCTAAAAGCTATCTAGTACTAGCGTGTATTGCACAATATCACTATCAAAAATTTTTCCCTCTGTATTTAATAATCTATTGTTTCCAATACTTTTGTTTTTTTTTTAACCAATTCTCGTACACCTCGGCCTTTAAACAATTCTCTCACTCATAATATCATATTTATGAGTAATACTTTTATTTATAGCACACATCATATAGTTATTGGTATCTTGAACAATATTGCACACACAAATCAATGCACAAATAATTTTGTTTTCTATTTTTTTTTGTTTGAAGCATTGTACCGTGCCAGTTGAACAATGAAAATGTACAGATTTTCTTCTACTTTTGTAACAATTGGGTAGTGTGCGCAAAACTAATTTTACTTTGACTTCTTTGCTTTATTAATTTGCCTTATTACACTTTGAATTATTATTCTTGCTAAGAAGTGTATTAGGCAAATTATATTGAAAATTTGTCTGTACTAGTTTATTACGATTGATTAATATAAGAGCTATATAAAGTATTCATTTTAATGGGTGTCGATTATATATTATACAAGTACAACCCCAGATAGAAATGCTGCTTTTTTTCTAAAGCCAAGATTGATAAAAGTGCATGTTTAAAAACTTAATAGAAAAACAGTAAGCGTTCTTGCGCACTACCAGAAAGTAGTCTCCATCCACGCTTGATGTTCAAATACTGGATGATGGCGCGTACGCAAATTAGGAGACCTATAATTCCAAATCCATTAGCATATAATCATTTAATTTAAAAGTCATTAATTATACCAACCAAATGCCATTATCAACCACCATAGCCATGAGTTTTCTCGCGAAGCAAGATCAGTAGAATGTTTAACAATCAATGTCCATTTTGTCAATGAAAGGCCAAAACCAGATAATGCTCCGTAACGAGAAGCAATCGTATGACAGAAACACATCAAAAGAAGAAATCCGATCCAGTTGAATAAGAAAGCAACTGCAAAGAAAACGTATCTTAATTAACATAAGTAATATATAAATTTTCAAGAGGCGGAGTAGTTAATATCTCAAGTATAAAAAAAATATTCTTTAATTTCGTTTCAAAATACTTAGCTATACTGCACTGTTGTAAATTCAAAGACAGAAAATATGTGTTTCTTCATTTATAAAGACTTATTTAATTTGGAGATAGAGTTTCTCTATTGATTTAAGGGATTATATTAGATTTTCTTCGAAAACTATGAAAACGAAAAGAAAATACACGCGAACAATGAATGTTCGTAGAACCATTCTTAACTCTGTCTGTCCTTTCAAAATAAATTCTGTTATTTGTATTGTTTTATCGACTTTAAATGTAACCATACTTTAACTACTCGCCTCTTGTGAATTCATATATAATCTCGTTATTTTGTCATACTACTAGTTTTGATTTAAAATGAAATATGATATATTTTACCCAAAAATGCTGTAAAAAACATAAAATCAGTGCCAAGTAATCCACTTTCTGGATCTCCTTCTGTAGCTTCTGTGTCTATAGCAAGAATTGTCAATGGTTGTTGTGGTGGTCTTATACTGCCAGGCTATACAAAGTATAAATACAAAGATCATAAACATAAATTTTCCAAAATAGAAAAAACTTAATTATAAGATCGATAAATAATATTTCAGAGAATATGCTTACCATGTGCAATTGAGGATGA
The DNA here is from genome assembly GCF_001313835.1 of Polistes canadensis. NCBI lineage: Eukaryota > Metazoa > Arthropoda > Insecta > Hymenoptera > Vespidae > Polistes > Polistes canadensis. Next base: position 12,612 of record NW_014569915.1, read on the forward strand.
GGTTCACCTTGTAATGTCTTTTCGCGTTGTACTTCTTCATAACTAGGTAGTTTAGTAGCTACTTCGTAAGGAGGTGGTGCTGAAAAATCTGGTTTTGGTGGTGGTATTTCTTCACCCTCAGCCTATTACAATAATACAGTGTTAGTTAAAGTTCATATAATATTGTAAGATTGTACATTGAATAGATATATTACCATTCTAGTAGTAACAGTAGCCTGGGCCATAGATGCGTTATTGGAATGACTAAGCATACCTCCTTGTACGGTAGGCAATGTTACAGTCAACGAAGGTACTTCGTTACGTATAGATGCTTCCCCACTTGTATCATCATTTGTTTGGGATGGCTAAAATGTTGCATTAAGATATTCCACATTAAATTTGCAACTTATTGTCTATATGTGAAGAGCAATGAAATATTACTTTCACTTATCTCTCTCTCTCTCTCTCTCTCTCTCTTTCTTTCTCATAAGAGTATCAGCAAAAGGAGAACATTGAATAAAAAACGTCAATTATAAAATAATTCCAATGCACCTTTACGTTCTATTAACTCTCTTTTACATATCAATTATAATCACAGAAAATATAATCACAATCATTAACTCATTTATAAGAACGAATTTTGTGACAGTGTAGGCATGGAAATTTTTCAGTTTATTGTAGTAAAACAAGTGATAATCAAGGAAGATCAATGTATCCATACATTTTTTGTACTTAGTCAACGCGTAGATATGAGTTTTGTGACATGATATTTCTAGATATTGTTTAAAAATGCATTCAAAGAAAACGCTAAGATGTTTATCAGATGACAAGGAAACACAAAGCATTACGTGAGGAGGAGCGAATTATGTGCCCTCAAAAGATGAAATATTTACGATGTCCCGTAACATTCATGACACGTACCATATTGTAACGAATGTTACTATCCATTCCCAATCAGATTTGCAAGAAACTTGTTAGCAATACTGTAATTTCGTGCAGAAGGTGAAAATTAATTTTAATTACGATAAATGCTGCTTGTAAAATAGGAAAAAATTCTCACAATCGATGGCTGACAGCTGGTAAGATTGCAAGCGCCGTGAATTTTATATTTTTTCTCCGCTCACGTCAATCATTTTTTCCCTAATGTTTATCTCTTAAATTTTTTTTTTTTATATCTATGAAAAAAAATCTATCCCCATAAGATGTACAATAGCCAATATCGGTCCTTTTTACAAAAGACAATTAGACGTTTCAAACGTGTAGTTTAATTGAAAATAAACCAAAAGAAATTGATAAGTCTCGTATTGGAATGTTATGTATTGTAAACGAGCCTGCAGGACGGGACTTTAGCATATCGGAATAATAACGATACCGGAAGTTTACGAATTAAGAAGATTTACATGTAATATTAATATTTGATAAACATTTTCAATGCATTAACATTATTTTGATGTACTAATAGAAAGAATTTTTTAGAAATAAGAGAATAAAAAGGTAATCGCTTCGAAGAAAAATAATCATTGATCATTTGACTAGCACACAGTGGAGGGGATGATTTGGATCACGTCGTCATGCACAAACGACGCTCTGCTCTGGTCATTCAGTCTCTTGCCGTTCGTGAGCGGAGCAGTAGTGGTGATAGTTTGATTATGTCTGAAATGTACAAACTAGGTGATTTGGTATGGTGTGTATTAATTGAGTGATCAATCAATCGTTTTTTTCTAAATATGAACAATCTGTGAAAGCTTATGGAGTAGTGATCATTGATCGTTGATTTTTTTTCTTAATTTCAGGGCGAAGATGAAGGGATTTTCACCATGGCCAGGCCGGGTAAGTCATTGAAGTCAGTTCCTCGGTAACGGTTCTCTGACTTTATACTATTGCATTGCGTTGAGTGGAACGCGCCACGAAGTCAAACACGCCATCGTTATTGTACGGGATTTTATAAGAGCCACAAGACTTGTAATTTCCATTATCGCTTGTTTTCATTCGAAATTCACGTATTTTTCACATATTTGATACGTCTAGAAACCTTGCACTGTGTTGTTTCTGAGCCTTACGTATCTCCCGCCACACCCGACCTTCGAATTCAAATTGGCGCGCTAGTTACAAAAATATAACCTAAATTCGCTTCCCCTTAATTCCCCCTCTTTCACCACATACGCGTACGGTTCAACTTTATCGCGAACCTTTACGATATTAGCGATTAAAATACGATCTATTTTTCGTATTCTACTTTAACAAGTGATTAAGTAATATTTCTTCACTAACGTTCAAACACACATCTCTTATCTGTTTTTATATCGTTCGCAATAGTTCTCTCCTTCGTTCAGTCACCTATAAGCATTTACGCGGGAACTACGACTTTACGGGATTCACTTACATATGTCGGATTTATTTGATATTTATATTACCTTTAACAGTTCTAATAATTATTACAATTGTATTAACATTTATATTCAAACTAAATATTTAAAATTTTCTTTCATACATTAATATTTTTCTCATTTGTAATACTAATCAAAATTCTCACTTAACACGAAACTTCGGATCCAAAATATTTATAAGTTAAATTGGTCAAAATATATGATGCTTTTTATACTAGTTCTATGATGCAACTCTGTTGGCACATATTATTTTGTTTCATACTAATTTAAACATGATATCCGAAGGTATCCATTCCTTCAAAGGATTTGAAGAAACCAGGAAATACTAAGAGAGGACCAGTACAATGTATTTTCTTCTTTGGAACTAATAATTAGTAAGTTCAAGTTTATGTTTGATTTTTCTTTTAATTTCTTTCGTTTTATTCTTTTTTTTTTTTTTTTTTTTTTTTTTTTTTTTTTTTAATTTTGTTTATTTAATAGTAATTTCACATTAATTGTATATCAGTCTTTACATTGA
>NW_014569915.1:16907-18735 GCF_001313835.1 Polistes canadensis
AAACATTATTTTTATATATGAAAATATTAAATAGACAATTTTTATTTAATTAATATTTATACAGATGAATATCAGTTGAAAGTTTGAAGAAGTTAGATTGTTTTTCTTTTTTTAAGTTTTTATGGGGTACCATGATGTGTGAGTTGTCCGACTTATCAAATACAGTTAAGTACTCAGTCTTGCCAAAAATCTATGAAAATTCAGTATACAAAAAACGAAGTACACTGTATTAATTTAATAATAGATATTTCAATAATTTTTTATTTATTAACAAAAGTATTATTAGTATACCAAATTAGTACAAATTAAAAATAAATATCATCTTCATAGATACATACGTAATACGTATAAATGCTATAATAATTGCATCAATAGTAAATACTATAAATATGTATTATAATAAAGTAATAATACATTTTGTATTTCTTCATAATGTATAAAAAAAAAACATAGGTATAAAACCCATTAAATATCTATTTTAATATATTTTTAATTAAACAAATTTTATATTTGATCTATAGTCATTTAATACTTGCAATTTAATTCCATAATAGAGACTCATAATAAAGATAACACAAAAAAAAAAAATAAAAAGTAATAAAAAAAAAACATTAAAAATTAAAATAAACTCATTTCGTTTATATTTTTGTGATTATTATTACTTTTATTAAGAAAGGTTTTAATGAATGGTATTCTAGTTGATATTTAAAATTTAATCGTCTGTTGAAATTCGTGCAACAGGTAACACCACCCCTGGACGTCGAAACGCTATCTCAAACACTCAAAGAGAAGAATATCCTACCGTCAAATTTGAAATTTGGTTTCCTTGGTTTGGGAATAATGGGCAGCGGCATCGTAAAAAATTTGATCAACAGTGGACATAGCGTGATTGTGTGGAATCGAACGCAAGAGAAGGTATGTACCACGTGCGTCCATTTTTTTTTTTTCTTTTTTTTTTTTTTATATATACAAATCATTCTTAATAACACAGATAAAGATACAAAATTAAAAAGAAACATTTTGTAAAAAATATTAACGATACGTGTATATCGTTAATTAGTATAATCTTATGCATATGGTTACCACCTACCATACATCGTTAAACTTATGGTGTTGATAAGGTTTAATATTTAATCATAAATGAACCAACCCCCCCGTTATCGTTTGAATTTTACGCGATCATTTAACTTCGTATAGATTTTCAATCAATTACTGTTCTTCATCTTTTGGTTTGGTTTTATCGCGTAGGCGGGCTTTTATAACGCCGGGTATTTAAACGTTTTATACAGTCCGAATATGTCGATAAGCCATGGAAATTTATTGCACGAGTTAAGAAGAATTTTATTTCGAAAATTCGTCTACTGGATTAGTACGTCGAACTTGAAGCGATTATGTAAATATTATATTTTTAGAAACGAGACTGAATTAGCGTATACATTTTCTAATGCAATACTTGTACTTGTTTTTTACATTATCTTAATCGTGCAAACGTCTCACCCTCTGTACCGTGTTTGTCGAGCTTCGATAACTTTTTTTTTCTTTTTTTCTTTTATGGTAGAAAATAAAATTTTTTTAAAGGGATATATACAATGAAAGGAATAGGAAGAGTTTAAAAAAAAAAAAGATACCTTCCATTCGTACAAAGTAATTTTATATTTTTTATTAATAATATCCATATGTTTATTTATTATTTAAATCGTGTTAAATATTTTACGAACAAAAAGAAAGAAACAAGAACTATCTTTTAAACAAAGAATTATATAATTATTTATTTTTATTATTTATTTATTATTTTACAAAAAAAATGCTTCTAATATTTTATTACACA
>NW_014569915.1:20436-23059 GCF_001313835.1 Polistes canadensis
AATCTAATAGTATGTATAATAGTATCTCAATAGTATCTCGTTTTGATTCGAATCGCCCATTAAGTAAGTTTTTCTTTTCTCCCCAAATTTAATTTTTTAAGTTTTAAACCATTTAATTTTTTTTTTTTTTTTTTTTTTTTTTTTTTTTTTTTAATTATGGGATTTCTTTTTCTTTTCATTCTTTTTTTTTACTTGTTGTTGTTGTTGTTGTTGTTATTTAAATATATTTATCAAAAAGTGTTATTATGCATCTTCCGGTTGTTATTATTCGAATACAATAGGGTGTGTTTCATAATATTTTGTTGTTGAGAGAAAAAAGATAGAATTGCATTAATATTGTGTATGCATTAATAATCACACACACATATTACATACACGTGCATCTTTCTCTCTCTCTCTCTCTCTCTTTTTTTTTTTAATAATATCGAACGATCGAATCAACGAAGATTGACTACTTGTAGTATTAGGATTATTTTTATTTATACTTTTATAATAGTATAGTCTAAAGAACGTAAAACCATTGAACGAGTCTTCAGTATATATAAGAATATATATGTGTGTGTATGTGTGTGTATGTGTGTGTGTATGTTCATACTCGAAGTGCAAGGCTTGCTTTTCCTAGGCTTTATACGTTTTCCCTCTCTCTCTCTCTCTCTCTCTCTCTTTCTCTCTTCTTCTCTTTCGTAATCACATTGTCGTAGTCATCGAGTTATTTAACCACGGTTTAATCATTTTGTATTTAGTTGTCTACGCCAATTCATTGTTTGTATATCTCTCTTTAGACTTTCTCCTCTTGTTGATGATTCCACTCTTCTTCTTTCTCTCTCTTTATATCTATCTCAAAAATGATAAAAACATTATCTATTTTTTTCTTCTTGCCAACTGTCGAGTTAATCTAAAAATAATTTCGCGACTAGGTAGGATGATAGTTCGTCGTCGTCGTCTTTGTCGTCGTCTTTGTCGTCGTGTGGTGTGTTCGTAAAATTTATTCGCGTAATCATAGCAAATAGTTTTTTTTTTTTTTTTTTTCCTTCCTTTTCACCATCACGAAAAATTTCTTTTTATCCCAAATAACCAAAGATCCTCTACGATACGATTAAAAAGATAGAAAGATAGAAAATAGTTTATATATATATATATATCTAACGAATTAAAACAAATTTCTTTAATTGCTTTCGTATTTTTATCTATTTCTCTAATTTTTTATTCTTATTTCTTTTCTTTTTTTTTTAATATGAAAAAGGACACTAGTAGCAAGGATTATGAAAAATGTATTTTTGTTGTCGTTTGTGTTTTCCCCGGTTTAAAAATCATACTTTATTCAATCGTTAAGCTCTCAAAAGGAAAATCCATCCTTATAATTTTTTTTAATCGTTTCACAAAGAAAGATGATAATGATAATTAATTAATTAATTAATAATAATAATAATAATAACAATGATATATAGAAACTCGTCAAAAAAAGAACACAAAACAACAAAACAGAGTTAGATGAAGAGGGGGGGGGGAGGGGGCGAGGGGGTAATCAAAAAGCAGATTAAACAAAAAAAAAGTAGAAGTATTACATATTATATGCATATGTAATTGCAATGATTTTCACGCATGGTTTTAATGATCGCAAAATGGACAAATGCATAAAACATTTTCAAACGATTCGATCTTGAAGAAAGTTTGTTTAAGTTATTGCATTATTTTTGCATAAGGTTATTGAAATTAAGGGTGGTGAGAGAGAGAGAAAAATAAAGATTAATGTAGATACAGAGATAAAGATAAAGATAGAGTTAGATAAGCGTGAATAGTACTCTTTGTATATTCTTGTGTGCTTGTGCTTTCGTGCTTTAGAAAAATCGGTCTCTCTCTCTCTCTCTCTCAATCTCTCTTTCTCTCTTTCTCTCTTTCTCTCTTGAAAGAAAAAGGCGTAACTTTACTAAATGAATCATCGAGAAACTTCTTGCTCGTTCTCGTTGTATTTTTATTATCTATACAGTAATATGAATGTATGTATGTATGTATGTATGCATTATGCACTTTCGTTAAAGAGAGAGAGAGAGAGAGAGAGAGAAGGGGAGAGAAATTCTATTAGTGAATTTAAAGTTACTTCAACAGAATTTTGTTTTAACACTTTCGTCAAGTTTCATTTTATCCGATAAAAAAAAGTGTAACGAAATGATAATCGTTGCTTCCTTTTACCGTCACCACCACCCTTCTCTTCTTCCTCCTCCTCCTCATCCTATTTCTTTTTTTTTTCCTCGGCTACTATACCACCCCTTCTTTGATCTTAAATTGATCCTTGATAAAAGATGTCGTCGTAGCGAAGAAAGGAAATATTAATAAATTTCGATGCGCTTTTTTGTATAAGCGATTATTACTTGTATTTATTCGTGCAAAAGGCACGGGCTTTTTATATATATATATATTGACTAATCACAGCTGCTTAAAAAATCCGTTCGTTGCTCGTAGAACGATTTTATTTTTTATTTTTTATTTTTCTTCTTCATTTACTTGCTTTTCTATAAATCACAGAATTTTTTTTTTTAATATATTCATTAACAACATTTTTTGTCCTCTATGTTGTTTTATTTAAATATTTAATATTATCATTATTATTTTATTAAATATAAAT
>NW_014569915.1:23669-52158 GCF_001313835.1 Polistes canadensis
AAATGAACACTATATCATTTCGACATAATGTGTGTTGTTACAAATTTTTTGTTATGATTTAAGGCCGAATATTATTTTTATTTCTGTTTTTTTTTTTTTTTTTTTTTTTTTTTTTTTTTTTTTTTTTTTTTTTAATGATTTATCCACATTCAATCAAATCCATCGAATGACAAACAACACTATGATGTTTTCTTACGCGCTAATCGAATTTCGGTGATAATACGACAATGAATTAAGTACATGCGTAAATGTTACACTTTTTATGGATTTTTTTTTTTCTTTCTTTCCTCTGGATAAACTTTATTTTTTTTTTTTTTTTTTTTTTTTTAATAACTTCTATATATATATATATATAGTTTTGTTTGTTTGTTTGTTTTTCTTTTTCTTTAAATATTTGTTCTTTTCTCTCACAATTCTTGGAGAACAATTGGTGATATTTATTTATTAAAAATATCGATAGTTTAAAATAATCGAAAATATAAATAACAAACAGGCGTTCAGAGTTTTGGAAACGGAAAACAAAAAGAGAGAGAGAGAGAGAGAGAGAGAGAGAATGTGTGTTTCTGTTGTGTTAAAAAAGAAATAGAGAAACAGATAAATGAATTAGAAATAGATTAATAAGAAGAAATATTTCTGAACGCTTGTTCTTTTTTTTTGTTTTTCCTTTTTCGATAGAGATAAAAAATTGTCCATTTTTTTGGGGGAGAAAAAAGCAACAATAGAGCGGAACTATTAAACGGCGAATAATTGTATTCGCCAATCGACGACTATGGTCACACTGTATGTTTATGTGTAAGTGTAATATGTGTGTGTGTGTGTGTGTTGACCGTTAGCTCGACTTCAGTCTTTCGCAAAACGCGTTTTATGTGTTGGTTGTATTGTGTCTTCTTCGCATATACGCACAAATTCGAGATAAAATGGCGCCGCGAGTTTTTTTATTATATTATTATTATTATTATTATTATTATTATATATTTGAGAGGATGATAAGATCTTTCACATTACTTTTCGTGACATCATACATTATTTTTTATGATTAATTCAAACAAATTTTCCCCCTTCTTTTTTTTTTTTTTGACTTTTATTTTCTCTGTCGTACCACCCCTTCCTTCTCTCTTTCGCGCACTACCACCCTCCATTCAAAAATCATATCCAATTGTTGTCATTTTAATTAATTCTCTTACTTTTTCATAACAAATTTTCTTTAAACAAACAAACACACGCACACGTTCATTCGTATTAACAATTGTCTTCCTTTTTTTTTTCCAGTCACTCACTTACTCACTCATTCACTCAGTCAGTCACTCCCTCTCTCTCTCTCTCTCTCTTTCGAATGTTATTTTTATCTAATTTCATTTTCCAAAAACATATATATATATATATGTAGTATATATATATATATATATACATATACATATAACAATCAAAAGAAAAAAAAAAGCACGCACACCCCCTTCTAATGATCGCGGACAGTTTCTAAGAGACACGTAATTTTTTTCTTTTTTATTTTCAATTTCTTGGAATCTGTCCGCATTTTTTTTTTTTTTCTTTCCATTCATTTAAAAGTCCTCCTCCTCCTCCTCCACATCCATCTTCTCAATAATATTTCGCGCACATATTAATACGAATTTGTTACGTTATCGTAGAACTTACGGAAGAAAAATAAAAAATAAAAAAAAAAATAGAACAAACAAACAAAAATTAAAAGGAGACAAAAATGAATACAAAGAACCAGGGAAAACGCGTGTTCCGGGGGTGGGTTGGTTCCTTGGCACTGAAGTTCATTCACCTCGGATTTGTTGTATAATCGGATCATAATCATCATCATCATTTGTTTTTATTTCGTTTATCTTTTCTCTTTATTTATCTCAAAGTTTATCGCGTAAGAGTGCCCAATGGGGTTCCTCTCCACCATTTTATTAATTCTCGACGAGGATAATAAACGCGATTAAGCGCGCCGCCACGGAACAACTTTGAACAATGGCCATTAACGAAAGCACAGCTTCCATTTAATCATTTTTTTTCTTCTCACTATTATTATTATTATTATATTCCATATACCTAGTAAAATGTTCACCGAACAAAATGCACCCCTTTTCTTCCTTTTTCCTTTTCCTCTTCGCGTCAATTCCATCGTCGAATGAAAAGTCGCGTTGTTTCTTGTAGTAGTAGTAGTAGTAATAGTAATAGTAGTACTTTTTCAGTGGTGATGCTGCTGCTGTTGTTATTGGTGGTGGTATTGTTAGTGGTTGTTGCTGTTTCAAGCATTTTTCTTCGGTCCCAATAGGCTAAAGTTTAGTTTCACGTGGAAGTTCTGGTAAACTGGTACACGGTGCTAACAATCCAAGAACCTCCGAGACATTTCTTGGTTCTCCTGCAAGTATTTTTTCTGCACTGGAACCTTTGTAAACTGGTTTATTCTGATCGAAGTCATTGCAAATTGACGTAGAACTTCCGTATTCTTCTATGCAATGCAATACAATTGGGGAAGGCGGTGGTAATATGATTTGCAATGGTGCCCTTGGCCCATTGTTTTCGATATAATTAATATGAATGCCTTCCAGGGTGGTGTCCATGCCATGTGGACTGACCGAGGACAATTCTGTTGGTGTATAATATTCGCTATTCATATCTTCCAAACTGGTACCCGCTGTCATGTCGTTGATCTTTGCTTTAAAGTACGTGTCCGGTCCTGCATAACCATCCTCTTTACTATTGTCGAAAACAACGGAATCGCTTTTCCCACATGAACCACTTCGACAATTATCGAAGTATAAATTTGGCAGATTTTCCAATACTTTGTTTAACGTTTGTTGTTGATACTTGTAGCTTTCCCTTAACCGTAATACCTGGTGAGCACTGAATTTTCGAATTTTATTCCGTTGGAAGACGTAATTTTCTCGCACCCAATTAAGCTGACTCGTTGAATAATCTCGTACTCTTTTCACCTGTTACCAAAGGAAAAAGAAATTCTTTGTAACGACCGCTTATTATTTCACTTATCGTTAATAATCGAAATAATCAAAATAGAAATCTAACAACCCGAGTCAATAGAAATATTATCATCGTTGTTTGTTTCATTTCAAGATAGTGCACGTAAACATAGTTTTTTTTTTCTTTTCTCAATTGATATGAGAGTATCTAAGATATTGAAGAATATTTGAAAAATTGCTGATGTGTGTGAAATTAATTAATTGTATCATTACCTGATCGTAATATTGGTCTCTTAGTGCCGTGAGATGACTGGTACCATAATCCCTGATGTCACGTATGTGTCTCATCTGACCCTCGTAACTGTCTCGAATCCATTCCACTTGCTGAACACAGTTGTCCTTGATTCTGTGCACTTGTTGAGTATAATTTTCGCGCAACCTCTCAAGTTGTTGACTCTTGTATTGCTCAATGTTATCCAACATCTGATAAATTTGTTTTGCTCTCGGTGTCGCACCCACGCGCCTGCAGCAAAGACACCATTTTATACAACCGCACCTGGAAAATATCGTGGTAAGATTAGGAGAATTTTTATCGGGAGGAAACAAATTAGCCATAGAGAGAGAGGGGGGAATCGATACTTTTTTAAGTAAGTAAATGTTTATCGATCGCTCGTGAACCTTTTTTTATATCGAACTATTTTGCAAAAAGGTGATATTATCAATCACACATCAAGGAACAATAATTGTTAATGTTTTTCTTCGATAGGAGGTTATAACACGTGAACGTTAAGTTTTTCTTTTTTTTTTATCCTCGATCTTACGTAATGATTAGGAAATCAATCGATGACGTAAAAATAAAAAAAAAAACAAGAAAATCAACGGCAATAGTCACCTGAGGAAAAAGTATCGAATCAACTGCAAAACTAGGGTCAACAGGAGGAAGGCCGTTGCGCTGACTCCGCCCACGACTATACTGAAGATTTGAATATTATGAAGTGTAACAGGATCCATTTCCAGCATAATGTAGGTCGTTTCATTTGCTATAGGATTAACGGCGAAGCATTTGTATAACCCAACGTCTTGCCTGAGTAGTCTGCTAATATACAAAGAGCCGTTCTCCAGAATGCGTATCCTCCCATCGTCATCGACCGGTTCGTCCAGTTTCCATCCGTGTATATGAGGATGTTCTACAAAGGCATCGGGGAATGCCGGATCGGGGGTCCAGTGAAGAACCTTGAGCTTCGGAGTGACCCAAGTCAAGGACGGCGCCGGATTACCATTAAACTCGCACTCCAATAAAACCGAACTTAGTAATAGATACTGATCGGTGGAAGATGTTCGTGCTAGAGTCGGTGGCGTGCAATTTAGATAACGAAGAGTTTGCAAGGTATCTATGGTACCGCCAACTTCGTGTCCGCACCTGAGCCCACTTTTAAAAGCTGCACGCAAATGAGTTCTGCTTTCTGCCCATTTAACAAACCAAAACATACGACAATCGCAGGCCCATGGATTACCTTGAAGTTGCAATTCTCCTAGATACGGTAATTGTGCAACGTTGGCTGGAAGAAAAGCTAAATCGTTGTCCCGCAAATCTATTCTTCGGAGGGACGGTGTATCGTCTAACACGTGTCGGGAGATCTCTCGCAAAGGACTGTTCGTCAATTCGAGTGTCTCCAATTCCAATAATCCTGCGAAATTTTCATTTCGCAATATCTCCAAACGAGTATTAGACAGTAAAAGAGTTCTCAATTTGCTTGTCGGTCGCCAAAGATCTTCGGGTAACTTGGTGATCGGTAACCTCTCGAGATTGAGCCATCTTAGACTTGAGAGACCTTGAAATGCTGCATTCGTCAAACGAATGACAGGATTGCCGCCTAAATCCAAGTATTCCAGAGATGCGAGCTCGGAAAAAAGACCACGTGGCAATACGTCGATCTCGTTATCGGCCAACTCGAGTACTTTTAACAAACCGAGACCGGAAAATACTCTCGATGGTAATTTCGTGAGCCTGTTAGTTGACAATCGAAGTTCTTCCAATTGTTTGTTGGGTCTAAAGCTATGATCCGGTAGATAAACCAACAGATTTTGACTCAAATCAAGACGAAGTAGTCCTTTCACCGGACCAAACGCTTGGAAGGGCAGTACGGACAAATGATTAGTGGCTAGACGTATCTCCTGGAGATTGTCGAGGCCCTGAAAGAGGACCTGGGGTAGGTTGATCAACCGGTTACCGGTGAGATTCAGGTACTGTAGTCGGCTCAATGGATGGAAGACGTCCGATGGCAGTTCCGTCAGCCTATTATCACCTAAATTCAGTCTCTCGAGAAATTCCGTCGCTCGAAATACACCAGGATCTATCCTTTCTATTCCACTTGACGTCCAAATTAGACTTCTCAATGAAGTTGATGTTTCCAATGCCGCGAATGTGATAGCGGCGGCTTGAACATCCCTCAGAATAACGGTGTCCGCATCTCGCGGTATTCCAAGACCAAGGAAACTGCGCGACTCGCAAAATAGTCGTGTCCCTTCGGTGTAAGTGCATTCGCAACCAGCTGCACATTCTAATTCCGTCGAAGATCTCTTTCCTGAGATCGATGACGACGATGAAGATGATGAAGATGAAGAAGATGAAGGAGATTGTGTACCCTCGACGCGCACCACCACGAACAGTAAGATCAACCACCACCGCGAAACCCTTGTCAAAGTTCGCTTCCTCATTCCTAAGACCTGCAACGTGACGATATTCTCGACTACAAGAATCTCCCATGTCCTAAAGGGACTTTCTTCTATTTCGTCACAGCCTAAGAACTAAATCGAAGAACAAACAACGTTTCGTGGTTTATCTAATTCTCACGTCACACGCGCATTCCTACAACACACAAAACACACACACACTCACACACACTCTCTCTTATTCTTTTGAATTAAACGAACACACGTGTTCGCGGATCCTTCTATGAAAAGAAGAATCCTATTTGATTTCTCTATTTCTTTCTCTCTCTCCCACTCTCTCACACTCTCTCACACACTTTCTCTTGTCTATTATCGTCGTCTACCTACCTATATTCAAAATGTACGACGTGGCCGCGGGTAAAAGCGAATTATTTGGAAATAATCCGGCAAAATATTTTAGCAGGGTCGTCGTCGTCGTTTCTCACCACCGTAGAGGGGGCGGGGGGAGGGGTAGAGGGGGAGATGTGTGTGTCTGTCTGTCTGATATTTTAACCGTTTGCGAAAAATCCTACGCGTGGTCTTAAAGCCGCGGGCAACTTGCCGCCGTTGTTCTCATCGGCGTCGTCGTCGTCGTCGCCGTCGTCGTTGTCGTCGTTGTTGTTGGATGCGAGGAGGTTAATGATGGTTATGGTGTTGTTGGTGTTGATAATGTTATTGGTGGCAGCGGCGACGGCGGTACTATTACTGCTGTGGCCGTGTCGAGCTGGTAACATAATTGTGCGTGCGTGGTCTAACGAAAATGAAATGTATTTTTCTGAAGCCTAAAATTTTGGACACGGGGAATAATTAAAAAGCCGCCGCCATGGCACAACCGACCGACCGACCAACCGCACGCACGCACACACGCACGCACGCACCACGAATTCACCTTTTCTTTTGATATTTCTATCTAATCCCTTTTCCCTTTCTTTCTTTCTTTCTCGTTGAACAACCCTCTTTAACCTCTTTCTTCCCTCTGTTTTCGTATCTTCGTCAGTCTCTTGTGTCCCCCCGCCGTAAAATTGCGGCGTTACACTGTTGTCACGCGTGTGACATGACACGCTCGTGAGTTTCCGTCACGAGTAGAGTTAGCCCACTATGTACCAGAGGTAAAAACTGACTGTTGGTTGGGTTGGTTCGACCGACCGTGCTCCTCCTCGTGGCTACCACCGGTTCTCTCTCTGTTTCTATCTCTCTCTCTCTCTCTCTCTCTCTCTCTTTCTCTGTTTCCTTTCGTTGTTCTGGCAACGTCGAAATCTACTCCATAATCGCGCCGACGCGAACGATCTGGCAACATTGCGTCGCGCTTTGCTCCTATTGGAAGGAGAATAAGAAAGGCTGAGTGAGTGAATGTGTGAGAGAGAGAGAGAGATGGAACGAGCAAGCAAGCGGTTACTGTTGTCAGCCCCTCGTGAAAGATCTGCTGCCGAACGAAATAACTATGGAAAAAGGAAGGGAGATAGAAGTTTAGGATTTCTCAAAGTCCCTGGGACTAATCGGATGCCCTGCCTGCTTGCTTGCTTGCTTGCTTGCTTGCTTTCCTGCACACGTTTCTTACGATCTAATTAACGATCGACATCATTATGGGAAACGTTTCTTTTTTTATATATACTTACGCCATTTTATTTTCACTTTTTTTTCGCGTTGCTTTTACATACATTTGTTTTTTTTTTTTTTATAAATATTTTTATATTATTATGCAAATAAATATTCGATGTTAGAGAAAGGAAATTTATAATAATTGAAAATTCGAAATCTACTTTTAATATATTTACATTATAAACTTTTATATATTCACCAACCATAAGAGTTTATAGAATAAATGAATAGAAGGGGAATAATGTTGGTGCGACGAGTGCGTTGTATTATTCGATAAAGAAGACGAAATGGAACGCTAAGCGTTTAGGATCTCTCAAGAATTCAGGGGGTCTTGCATTGGAACGTTCCACTCCCACATGTTCGCCATTTTTAAATTAGGTTCCATCGAACTCGCACGACCACCGCCATGTTGATACTTTATTTTGCCTCTTTATTTCTTCCTTCCTTTTCTTTTTTGTTCAACGCCGTCATTTTATACCTTGGAATTTAACGCGTCAGCAAGTTGCTTCTCCAATCATTTTTATTAACATATTTTCTTTCTCTTTCTCTTTCCCCCTCTCCCCCTCATTCTCTCTCTCTCTCTCTCTCTCTCGTTAAAAACATTCATACAAACGAGTAAATATTTTCATACCGTTGTTTCCTCGTGTCACCGACAAATGGTTTTTTCTTTTTTTTTTTTTTAAGTAGGCGTGCCTAATTACACACAACGCTGTTCTGTTCTGTTCTGTTCTGTTGTGTTGTGTAATTAACGATCATTTGCAAAACGTTTTAGCCGCGATAATGGATTGATTCTTTGAGCAATCAACAACATGGACGCGAATAAAGTAGCAGAAAAGTTGCATACCGATTACGATTAATCGAATCGCGAAAGCCTAACGAACGTAATCCTTTCTCAACGAAATTCTAAACTATCCCATTTAAAAGTTGAACACAGGCAAATGTTAATTGGGGTGGAGTGGGGGAACAGCCAGGGACTTTCGAATCCGATATTCGCGAATTTTTGTTCCTACTATTTAACTAAAAATTAATATCAATCAACCACACTCCTTTCATTGAAACGTATTTGATTTTTTACCCCCCCCCCCTCCACTCCACTCTGTTTATTTGTTTTATTTTCATGGTTTTATTTTTATCACACTAGTACACAACGCAAAATGTATTTTATTGGTTTTTTTCAAACTTCTCCTATTACTACTACTACTCTTACGTTAAACATATCTCCTGTTACAGTTTAATAATTGAATAAAATGAATTTTAGCCATTCGACGCGTGTTAATTTTTGAACGATCCCATAACAAACACCGCGAGTCGAATTATAAATTCGTATAAAATAATAATAATAATACAATTATCTACCCACCAAAACCCATTGAGTGTACCGAAACGTGATATCTTTAAATAAAACCATTCCATTCCCATATATGAATAATTCCAAAAAATAACTATGATATATACAAGAATAATAATGAATTAATATTTCCACTTACTTGTACAAACATTTCAACGAAATATCTGCTTAAATCGTTCGAAGACTATTACCCATCAATGTTCACAAACTTATATTTCCTTTACCAACAAATACAGTTTTGCATTATGTTGGCAAGTTCGTCATTCGATGACGCACATAGTTAGAACGTTCAACGTACCAAACGAACAAATAATTACTAGTTAGTTGCATATTCGTAGTTGCATATATCATAAACTGCTGCACCTGCAAATCACTTGTTTAAACGGTCCACGAGTATATGCATGCTGCAAACGTTTAGTATCGTTGTCCTTGATGCCATATAATAGCATCAGTCGCATAATTTTGACTTTGTCGTCAGTTATTCTCTCTCTTTCTTTCTCTTTCTTTCTTTCTCTTTCTGTCTTTTGCAACGAAAGATTAGAGTTAAGAGGATCGAAGTGGAGTGAGTGAGTACGGAAAGGTGGGGTAAAGAGTGAAGGGGGTTTGAGACGAGGACGTTTCGAAGTGTTCATTATCAGAATGAATGTCAGAAAGAGATGTGTAAACTAGTTTCTGAGATTTCTGATCGATCATTATAATATTTGCCAATGTCGCGTTTATGCGAGAGTTTTATTTCTCTTTGTTGGCACAGTTTAAAGACGTTGGCGTTAAACTCAGCATCATCGATAGTCTATGCGCAACGTTCACCTTTAATAAGAGTAAAGAGAGAGAGATAGATAGATAGATAGAGTTATAGTTATAGTTATAGTTAGAGTTAGAGTTAGAAGGAGAGAGAAAAACAAAAAGAAAAGTAGAGAAACAAATTTGGAGCACGCTCATTATCTAATCTAATTAATAGCGAGCAACATAAAAGAGGCCAATTTGTATAAGAGATTTTGTTTTGTAATAGTTATTATAATCAACGTTGAAATCTTTGAACGTGTAAAAAAAGATATAGATCACATTGTAATATTGATCGTACGAATTATTTTTGTCACTTTTATATATTAAACATTGTTCTTTCTTCTATATATATGTATATATGTATATATATATGTATATATGTCATACATATAAAGAATATTTTAGAGAGAGAAAGAGTGAATTTTGATTCAATATGAATTATATAATAATGTGTTTTGTATCTTACTTTAACCATATGATTTATGATACAAGTTATTTTTGATTATTTTCATTGACGTCTTTGCTAGCATGTTAGAAAAAATCTAAGTGAAAGTTTATCAAATTTTAAAACATCCTCCTCCTTCCTCCCCTGTATTTTTTTTTTTATTTTGTTACATCACACATTCACGAATTTATTATCAACTGGTTTTTCATGAACTTTAGCTTTTTTTTTAATCGAATTCGATGCTTCAAAGGAGAATATTGTATGTGGTGTGTGTGTGTGTGTGTTGTATTGTATTGTATTAGTCTGCTACTAATAGGAATATCGATTCTCCTTCTTTTTTTTATTATATCAACTACAGAACGAAGTGTCAAAGTCCCCTCCTTAGAAAAACTCAACACACTGGGTATAAGAGAGAGAGAGATAACGATAAAAATTCAAACATTGGCTCTTATGTTGATTATTATCGATATCCGGTTAATAGAGATACGCATGGATAAGCTTTTCATTTATTTCTTTTGTTTCTAACTTTTTCTTTTTTTTTTTTTATGTTTTGTTTTTTTTTATTTAATTTATAATTTCTATTTTTATTTTATCTTCATTAAATTCTCAAGATGGTACAATATTTATCATATTACTTTGATAATATTATATTTCCTTTCTTTCTTTCTTTCTTTTTTTTTTTTTTAAAGGGAAAGAACCAAACTCTCGAAATTGCCTATCTGATTTTTGTTCTTATCAGTCGGTGAAATAAATGACCGTCTTATTTATGACTCACAATCTCATCTTATCTTAGAAAATTGTTTTCAAGTTTATATATATATAGATATATGTTTGTACAGTATGTGTATGTATTTATATATGTACATTTGTGAATTTTTGTTAAGTCTTCTTAAAACGTCAGAGAATAATTTCCGTTCAAATTATATGCGAATTTTTTGAATTTGAAATTGAAACGAGATTGATTATTCCGTTGTTTTCACCCTTCTTATTTTATTTTATTTCAAATCAATTCTTTTATCGATTCTCAGTCTCCAATTTGTTTGTTCCTCAAGGTCTACGATAATCGTAGCCCTATTCTAAATTTTTCATCAAAATTCTTTGGCTAGAGAGAGAAGAGAAAATAAAAGAGATATTTGACCTTGTTCTGTTTCATAGATTACAAAAAGCTTTCTTTCTTTCTTTCTTCCCTTCCCTTTTCTTTTTTTCTTTCTCTTTCTATTCCTCTTTCATCCTAATTCCCCTTGCTCGAAGTTTCTTACCTTGACGTCGGTCATGGTCAGAACAAAATTGACCTGCTGAGATAAGTATTGTATTAGGATGAATTATTTCATTGTACCTTTTATTCAATTAATCCCAAAAATACAAATATAAAGAAAATAATACAAAAAGAATAGGAATGGGGGTGTAGAAAAATATTTGTTCGTTTGTTAAATTTTTATATGGGGGTGGGGGGAAATGTTTAGTCACTCAAACAAATGTGAACGAATAAAAAACAATTTATTCACATCGTTTATACTAAAAATACATAGACGACACTAAAGTATTATTATATAAGACGATAAGAAGGAGAAATCTCTGTGGATATTGGAGATATGTGTGTGTGTGTGTGTATATGTATTTGGTATAAAAGCTCGTAGGTGAAATCGATAGGACTTATAGTTGTACGATGGGTGAACACCGAAAGGGACAATAGTTTATCACTTTTTATGCAAGTTAAATCAATGGGATACACTCTCGTCAGGATATTATTTCTTTTCGTTTAATTCCAAAAAAAAAAAAAAAAAAAAAAAAATAAAAAAATTTTTTTTTTAAAAAAAACGTTACTTCATTTTTCCCTCGAAACAATAAATTTTCATCATTACGTTTAAATTCGTGTTACGGTGAACAAAATTTATTATATTAATTCATCGAATCCCAATCGAAATTCCAACCCCCCCCCCCTGATGTTCCATTTTTTTCTCTTTTTTTTTAAAAAAAAAAAAAAAAAAAAAATGAAATGTTTTACGTTGTAGTTGAAGGATAGAGTTGGGTGTAGAATTTCAATATGATGATTGATTAATTCTATTGAAAATAATAAATTGACTATCGGTCAAGGTATATTATTATTAAAATAAAAAATTGTTTAAATGACAACCCTTTTTTTGAATTGTTATAGAAATTTGTATTCTACGATCGACCTTAACCGTGCTACGGTGAAAAGAATCCTCCCTTCTTTTCTCTTTCCTTTTTCTGGTTACGTAACGTTGTTCCCAGACAGTCCTCTCTCTCTCTCTCTCTTTGTTCTGAGCTTTCTCTAACTTAAATTCGAAGAATAAGAGAATAAAAAAACGATCGGGGGTGGAAAGAAAATAATTTTTCCATTATTCGAATCTTTTTTATTATTTCTTTAAAAAAACAAAATCAAACTTATTCCATTCGTCAATAAAATGAAGAACTTCTCCCTCTTTCTTTTTTTCTGAGCTTTCTCTAACTTAAATTCGAAGAATAAGAGAATAAAAAAACGATCGGGGGTGGAAAGAAAATAATTTTTCTATTATTCGAATCTTTTTATTATTTCTTTTCAAAAAACAAAAAATCAAACTTATTCCATTCGTCAATAAAATGAAGAAACGTGAAAAATAATTTCATGAAATTTCATTTTGTAATTAAAACAATTTCATTTTTCCCCCCATCAATATCGATTAACTCTTGAGACATATCTAAATATTATTTTTTTCTCATAGATATGTGAAAATAAAAGAAAATAGTTTTTTTTCTGTGCACTTTGTGATCCTTTTTCTTCGACACTTTCAAGATTTCCACTTCTTTTAAGAAGGAGCTTTCAAGAAAAAAAAAAGAGTATTAAAATTTGTGTTTTTTCTCTCGCAAGGAGGAAGGAACAAAACGTTCGAGCTGTTTTTTTTTTTCTTCTTTTCTTTTCTTTTTTTTCAAGAGGGAACACGAGAAAGTGGAACGCCGCGCGTATCGTGAGCATAATTTTCTTCTTTTGGTTACGTAAGAGACGGATCGAGAACAACGAAAAAGGGTTCCGTCGTCTACTAACATTATGAAAAAAACAAGAACAGTAAAAGAGAGACAGAGAGAGAGAGAGAGAGAAAGAGTGAATGAATGAATGATATTCGAAAGAGAGTATCGTTCTCGCCCAGGGGCGACAGAAAAAGGCTCTCGAATGTTACAAAGGAATATATAAATAAAAAGACAAAAATAGGGGTTAGAAGTACAAGATATAGGGGGTGGGTCCCATTAAGTTAAAATTACAAAAAGAAATATACGCGAAATTGGATTTGTAAAATAATTAAAACTACAAAACTGTAATTTACACTGAAAAAGAATTTAATCACAAATGCAAAATGGAAGAAACTCAAAAAATATACCCCATAGGATATATTTATATTTTATATATGTATTTCAATATATATGGGGAATATAAAAATACACGAATAAGAAAGATATCATTGTATGGGAAGCAAAGAAAAGGGAAAAGAAGAAAGAGAAGAGGTCAAAGCAAGCAAGCAAGAAGTCTGGTCGAGTCGAGTATAGAAGGAACGATGATCAGCTGGGAGCAAAGCGACGTTGCCAGATCGAGTCGAGGGAACTTGCCTGGTTGTGACCGACTAGTTGGATGGATCAATAGTCGACTAAACTGGCAACACTGTTGGCAACTGGCTCTTTATTTATAAGCGCAACGAACGGGCCGACGAGCAACTCGAGTTTTCCTTCTCCTCCTCGTCGTCGTCATCCCGTTTTCTTCTTCACATCCTCTTCTTCATCATCTTCTTCTTCATCTTATTTTTCTTCTCATTCCTTTACTAGATGTACCTAACATTTTCTAAAACTTTCATACTTTTTTTAGATCGAAAGCTAAACGCGAACAGTGGTGATGGAGGGGGGGAGGTAGAAAAGTGTCGAAGGAAGGGATAAAAATGATAGAAAGGGTGGGGGAAGGTTGCTGTAACAGGGGTGAAGGGGTTAGGGAGGAGGGTTTAGGTTGAGTACTCTAAGCGACCCCGAAGAATTTCGTATCATGAATCTTCCTGAACTCTTCGTACGAAATAACGCCGAATATTTTCTTCACGGTTTCTTTTTTTTGGCACACGTTACTTCACTGTTTTATATTATCGATAATTTTTCTATCACTCTCTCCCTCTCTCTTTTTTGCTTGGTTTTTTACATACCTCTCTCTCTCTCTCTCGAAGGAATTACAGACAGAAATTCGTTCATTTTATTTTGTTCTTCTGAAATCTTTTTAATTATAAATACGATTAGAGAACAAAAGTATTATAATTTAATATATATCTTCTTTTTCCATATTTCTTTTATTATTTATATTCTTATCTCGTAGTTTTTTTATTCTTTTTTTTTTTTAATATCGTATTACCTCTCGTACTTTTTCTTTTCTCGTCAAATTTAATTTAACATCTAAGAAACAATAATAGTTTTTAAAAGTTCTTGAGGTATACTTAATATAGATTGGATTTTTCTATGCTAGTCTTCGAACCTCGTAGTTTTCAAGGATTTTTCCCTCCCCCTCTCCCTTCCTTCCTTTTCTTACCCCTTTGCTAAAAGAAATAAAGATTAGATTTTACGGTGTAATTTTTTATTTTCATTTTTATTGTTTTATTTTTACACGATAACAAAAAAACGAATATAAATATTCGATTATGTCTCGTTCGTTCATCTATCTTAAAAGTAATTTTCTTTCATTTTATTTTTCCTAATCGTAAGAAAAAATATTTTCCACATGATCCCACACATCAATTATAATATCTTGAAGTATGAAAATATATATTAGAGTCAACAAAAATGTACTACGTATTCAGTAATAGTAGTAGTAGTAGTAGTAGTCTTTGATATCGATCATTGTGATCATAGTTGTGTCGTGTTGTATGAATGAAAAGAAGAATTGTTGTCATTGTGTGTACAACCATTTATCTATCCATTGCACGTATTCATAACGACTATGGTGTGTTTCGTTTAAAAAGAAGATCAAAAGAGTGGGGTGGGGTGGGGTGGGAGGAGGAAAGCATGCGTGTTACGTATGTGAGCAAGTTTTATAAGAAGAGTATAGACGTGTATATGTTCGTGTGTCTCTTGTATGAATGTATGTAGGTAGGTATGTATGTGTGTGTGTAGAAAAGAAAGGATACATTTTTCTAATGATGTTGCACGTAGGTAGAATCAATCGATCTTTCGTTCATTAGCTCCTACACGCAAAGTATGCACAGACCTTGAAACACGTTATTATCTGTGAGCCATGTTAATTACTTCGAACCAACACCAATGAAAGCATATATATATATATATATATACCTTCTTTCCTATCTTCCTTATCCTTCACCTCTTTATTTTCCTACAACCCACCCACTGATGTTTTACTCGTGTTCATTTTCTTTTTTTATTTTCTTTCTCTCTTTCTTCAGTGATTTTGCCAAAATCGTAATAAGAAATAAACGAAGATTAATGTCTGAACACATTTGATCAAAATTTTTTATATTTATTTGATCTATACATATTTATTTGATCTATACATTTTTATTTGTTATATACTTTTTTGTTTTATATTATTCGTGTTGATTATTATAACATTTGATTAAAATTCGAGGCCAGTTTCTACCATCATTTTCATTTATTCCCATTAAGTAATTCAAAAATGGATTACTTTTTCTATCTCGTTAGTAAATTTATTTGATCTATACATTTTTATTTGTTATATACTTTTTTGTTTTATTATTCGTGTTGATTATTATAACATTTGACCAAAATCTACCCCAGTTTGTAATTTGAAAGTTTAAAAAAAAATAAGTTTGTAATTTTAGAGAGGTCACAATTGTAAAAATTGTTGTTGCATCATTGATTCATATATTCGTTTTCTTTTTTCATTTAACATTTATATATACAAAAAAAAAAACAAAAGGTATTGTAATAAAGAATATTAATTTTTATAATACACAAAAAAAAAAGAAGAAATAACTGAGAGATAAAGAAAATAATTAATTGTAAATAATAAATATGTGAAAATAAGTTTTCTTCTTTCTAAACCAAGTTGTTGATATAATTTGTGACGTCTTTTTAAAAGAAAATCTCAAATCTTTTCCCGGAAGGAGGTCACAGATATTTTTTTTATTCTTTATCTCTCTCTCTCTCTCTCTCTCTCTCTCTCTTATTCCCCATACAAACATAATCCAAGTCTCGTTCATGATCCTCCCACGCTTTCGCGAGCCTTCAACCAGCAAGTTTCTTTTCTCAAGACGGTTTACACACACACACACCCACAGAAGTATATATTAGCGTTCTTAACTCTCTCTATGTGTAATATACATATATATCTGTGTGTGTGTATTGTTATCTAGCATAAGTAATCTGTAGTTTCTGGGTGTATAAGGTTGCACGAGAGAAAATGTTCTTAAGAAACCTACCTTCTTCCCTATCAAAATAATTAACTATATGTTTTAGCGTGCGTTCACCGTAAAATTTACACACGAGAAGAAGAGGTCGATATACTCGTCAGTGTGTTCATGGGGTGGGAGGAGAGGGGGTTCAGTATGTTCTCCCTCTTCCTCTTCCTCAGCTCCTTTTTCCTATTACTAACTTGCTAACTTATTTCTACCGTTCACCCACCACCACCCACCCACGCGTACGAATTTTTTTCTCCTTCTTTTTTTTCTTCTTTCCTTCCTCCCCCTTCCCCTCCTCCTATTTACCACTTCTCGCATTAGCGCTAGCTATCTCGAGCTTTTTTTTTTCGTTCTTGTTCTAAAATTTTAACGCTTATCTATCTTAATGCCTCGAGCTTTTATTCCCTTTTTGGATTTAACAAATTGGTTGAGAAATAGAAAGAAAATTGTCAAATAAGTTCATTCAAGTTCTTCAAATAATAATAATAATAATAATAATAGAAAGAAAATACAAAAGTATTTTTTCTTGTCCTTTTTTTTTGAGAGGGGGTTATAATTCATATCCATTGCAATTTATATTTAACTATTGTTAGTCAAAATTATTATTATTATTATTATAGATAAATGCGTATAAAAGTTCATTTTCAATTGAATATTATTAAACAAATTCTTTTCCCATAAGATTAGTTAAAACTAATTTTTTCTTGTTCCTTTTGTTTGAGGGGAGGGAAGTTAATGATTCGTATCCATTGCGATTTATATTTAACTATTAGTATAAATTATTATTATTATTATTATTATTATTATAGAAAAATGCGTGTAAAAGTTCATTTTCAATTGAATATTATTAAACAAATTCTTTCTCACATTGGATTAATTTTATAATAGACTGATTTTACAATCATTAATATAATGAATCTTTCACGTATAACCTGATTGAAACTCGTGCAAGCAGCACCATATCATGACTAAGCATCGAGGGGGGTTGGGGAGAGTGGAGAGGGGTGGAGAAGAGAAGGGAATGTGTTTCGCTTTGAATTTTGCACCATTCGCAGAAACGAAGGTGGGTAGAGTAAGGGATAGATAGGAAGCTAGGTTGTTAGTTAGGTTAGTATACATAGTGAGTAAGTGAAAGATAGATAGATAGATAGATAAATAGATAAAGAAAGAAAGAAAGAGAGAGAGAGAAGGATTGATATAGGGTAAGACTTTATTTTTTATATTCTAGTAGGTGTGTTGATGCATTTCAAAAAAAGGTAAACTTGTATTTCGTATCAATAACAACAACCCACCACCTCCCACACCTATGAAATTACACTTTTATATGAAATCCTTTTTATACGTGGGAAAAATTTCCTCTTCTCTCTCTCTCTCTCTCTCTCTCTCTCTCTCTCTCTCTCTCTTTAAATATTTTGTTTTCCTCATCATTTAACGAACAACGTGAAAAGTCAGATCGCATTACTATTGCATAGTTAAACACGTTGCTGTTTATACTTTAAATCGATTCTCCGATCATTCATTCGAATTAATATCGTTTGACGTGGTTCTCATTTTTTTTTTTTTTTGTATTTTATTTTTTTTATAAGACACCACGCTTCACTTTTCCTCCCCTATTTTTCCTCCCTTATCGTTCTATCTTCTTGGAAAGAAAAAACGAGGGTAGGTTAAGGTAGAAGAATGAAGAGGTGGAAAGATTGAAGCAAAGAAAGTGATCGAGCGTGAAAGTGTTACTGTGATGATGCTGGTAGTGCTGATGCTGATGGCTTCTTTTTTATGCACTTCTTCTTCTTCTTTTTCGCATCATCACCTCGAACCTTCTTTGCTGCATTTAATCGAAAAGAAAAAGATTTCAAGAAGAAGAAAATGAAAGAAGAGGAAATGGAAGAAGAAGATGAGATTGATACACTTTTAACCAATGAAATGCTTTTAATCCTCCCCTCCCCCTCTCCTCCCCCTTCCTCTTCTTCTCCACCAATTCCTTTTCCTTTTCCTTCTTGATCTCACCTACGCTTAAGGGGTTACATGGGTTTGGGACTTTCAAACAAATTTTTTTTTTTATTATTATCTTTTTAAATTCTACAACTCATCTAGAATATTGTATTGAATTTTGAAGTCGATAGGTGTAGTAGTTTTAAAGATAGAGCCTTGAGAAGCACTCAGATCTTTAAACGCTTTTTCTCAAAACGCTTTTTCTAAAGTCGGTTGTCAAGATTTCTCGRAAACTATWWMACYGATTTTSATGAMATTTGCTACACGTCTTCGTGATACTATTGACAAGGACTTGGACGAAGGATTTTTGTTTTTGTTCATCAAATCGAATTTTAAGAAACCAAAATGTGATGCAAATTCTAGCGAAATTTGAATGTTCTTGCTAAAAACGTTGCCAAAAATCCAAATTTCAATTTTTTTTCTTTTTCCTTCGTCCAGTTTCTAGTTTGAAGTATTCACTACAAGACTCTATTTTTTCAACAGAAAAACCACCCCACCGTTTATAAGTTCTGCTGTCAACGCGAAAACACTTTTTTTTCGGTAAGGTCACCGGAAATGACGTCGCAATGGCTGAGTTTAAAATATTTTTCAAGCAAAAATTCAGAAAATCTTCTTTAAATATGTATCTTAAATACTATAAAAAGTTTGAATAAGAATTCCATTTGTAATATAGACAAAAAAATTGTTGAAAATATGCTATTTTTTTTCCGGTGTAAACCCATGTAGTAAACCCTTAAACAAAATTACTAAGAAAGAGAAACGAATAAAATCTTTCTTTGCAATTTAACTAATCTGTTATTTACTCAAAGTATTAGATTATATCTAGCTTTGCGTGTACGTATTTGCAATCATGTAAAAGAGAGAAAGAGAGAGAGAGAGAGAGAGAGAGAGAGAGAGAACATTTATAGTTGCATCGAGCAATCGGTGCCAAGCAGCAGACCAAGACCAGACCCACACTCCTTTCCCAAGACCTTCGAAATTTTTCATCCTCCTTCCTCCTCCTCTTTCCTTCTTCTCTTTCCTTCAATATGTATCTCTATTTCCTCTCTGGTTCAAGGTCGTTTCTCGTCGCATTGCGTGAAATCGGTTCGCCTGTTGGATTCGAAACATTTTTCATTCGATCATCATTCCTGTTAATTATTTTTCAATTGAATATAATTCAATGACAATAAATAATTTGTTCTTTGTAAGTAAGGTGGTGGTGGTTGATTTGTTTTCAAATGAAGTGGCGAGTGCAATGAAAATATTTTTATACGATATTGGATATTAAATGATAAGGAAACAAAAATATATCTTTTGCACAAAAGTATAAAATTGTACGAAAAATAAATGATGAAGTATCACGTTTTTTTCTTTTTTTTTTTTTTTTTTTTTTCGAAAAATTATTTAACTAATTCGAATTCGAAGTTAATTTTAATTTGAAACAATTATTTGTAAGTAACGTCAACGAAGGTTTTAAGAGAAGAAGGGGGGCTGAAAAAATGAAAGTATCCAAGTATTGTATTGCTGTTGCATTTATGTTAATTACTCGTGTAGGTTTCTTTTCGGTCATTAAAATGAATTTATCGGTTTACGAAATGGTAATAATGATAAAGTATCATTCCTTGTATGTCACAATTATCGTATTATCATAATAACAATATTTTAATATGCTCATTGGTATTTCACACTTGCATAAAATCAATTATCGGTTGTTTACGAATTTAAATAACATTTTGTGTTACGTTTGTGTTTCCAAGGTTCATCCTTAAAATACTATAATCATTTATCTATATTCGTTGAATTTTGATTCAATACTTCGAACAGAATTTTATTTTAGTTTCGATTAAACGTCGAATAAAAAACTACAACGTCAATGATTAAGAACGTGATTCGAGTTCGCAATTTCATTGGGAATTATCGATCGTGTCCTAACCCACCA
Source organism: Polistes canadensis (assembly GCF_001313835.1). Taxonomy (NCBI): domain Eukaryota; kingdom Metazoa; phylum Arthropoda; class Insecta; order Hymenoptera; family Vespidae; genus Polistes; species Polistes canadensis. Next base: position 43,795 of record NW_014569915.1, read on the forward strand.
TTAACCAAACTTGTGAATTAAGTGTAGAGATATATATATCTGTGTTTGTAAATTTGTATTATTATATAATCATGTGTGGGTTTGTTCGTAACTATTAAAACATCTAATTTATTATACAAATTTCTCCACCCGCGCGATTTAGAAATGAAATCAAGGATTCATACGTGAATAATAATCAATCGAATTATTACACACTTTCCTAAATGAATTATTTAATAATAATAATATCTTTCTATTTTTTTTTCTTTCTTTCTTTTTTATTTTGTTAAATAATGTATTTCAATATATGAATATCATAAATTGTTTAAATTTCAGACGATAAAGTGAAACGTGTGGTTAACATAGATTACTTGATGATTTAGCTAATGAAAAATTTGTCACGATGATGATAATATTATTATTGTTAAAGAAAATGTTAGAAATTAGAATTAAAAGTATAATTATTTCTTAGAATAAACTCTGTGCAGTGTTTTCCGCAACAATAATAAGCAACGTAACAGCGATAACATTTTTATATCATAGCGATAGATAAGCGAATGATAAGTTACACCTTTTTTCAAATTTAACCAAAACACTCGTTTTGTTTTTTAATAATAATAATAATATTTTAATTGATTAACACTAATTTCCATTATAATTCATTAAAATGTAATATTTAACAATAATTTAATCAAAAGTATCTTTCTAATTTTGTAGTGTTTCATCGATTCCGAAAATTCGAATTAATCGCCAACGAATTTGAATAAAAAAAAAAAAGAAAACAAAGAACAACAACAGACGAATAAAAATCGGGATTCGTCACTTCCGGGACGAATGCGAACGCTCTAGAAAATTGCGGATGAACGTGGTGGTTGGTGGTGGTAACCAACAACGGAACGAGGCCGTTCAAATGACGAATGTTGTCGTCATCGTCATCGTCTCGTGCTGCTGGTATTCGCGTACGTCACGAAAAAAAAAAGAAAGAAAAAAGAAAGAAAGGGGTGGGAGGTGGAAAGGAATGGAGAGGAGAGGAGGAAGAAAAAAGATAATAGAACAAAATTCTGATCAAACTCTCCTTCTCTCTCTCTCTCTCTCTCTCCATTTTTTTTTCTTTTTCTTATCATCGTATTGGTCGTTGGTTATCAGGCATTCCTCTTCTTTTATTTGTTAATAAAACGTGTGTTAAATCGTTACAAACATATGTGCCACGTTAGAAAGAGAGAAGAATACGAGCATAATCATTTCGAACGAGATAAGTCGAGCGTGACGAGTCTGTTATTGCTTTTTCAGATTAAAAAAAACTCTGAATAAGAGATAAAAAGTAAGCTTAAGTGTTTTACTTTAACGAAAGTCACGTACGCGAAGAATTTCAAAAAAGAAAAAGAAAAGAAACAAATATGTCTGAATTTCCTGCTGATTCGAAATTGTGATGTAACACATGATGGCAGCCATATTTATTTGCAACGGTACACTAACAACACAAACTCCTCGCTTTATACGTTTAGGAAACTACCGTACGAATGAACGAGAACCATTCAAGTTTATTCAACGTGGCATCTGTGACTTCCGGTAGAACAATTAATGGAAACTATGTAACTTCCTTTCGATAGTTCAATGTATTGTTTATCAAACATTGTTAAAAAGAAGAATATAAAGAAAGAGAAAGAAAGAGAGGGGATATTAGATTGTTTAAAAAAAGAATGTAATATTTGTTTACATTACATTAAACGTGTATTTTAGAAATCAGGAAAAGTAATTAGTCATTTTGAGTGAGTGAGTGAGTGAGCCGCCATTTTGTTATTTTCATGATCACTACGAGCCTCACGTAAAGAATTTCAAGGACCTGTTTTCTGCTGTCGTCGTGTATTAGAATTCACTCGCATATCTTTCTTGCTCAGAGATTCCTTTTCTTCGTTTACAAACATCGTGGTATGGGGATGTATGGGTAAAAGTAAACGAACGAGATCGAGGAGGAATGTATGGGTATTTGAAAAAAAAATCATGGTTAGGTTATTTCGAGGAAGAAAAAGGAGAAGGAGAAGAAAAGTGATCTTTTTGTATCAGCCATTAAAGATGGCGACAGACAGGCGTGTGTCGGGTTTGTTGCAAATGTTTCGGTTCTGGCCGAGTGACCAACGACGACCACCACCACCATCATCACCATAACAGACATACTACAAGTTTTTTTCTATCTCTATCTATCTCTCTCTCTCTCTCATTCTCATATATATTTCCATAATATTCTATTACGAAAGCATCGATTTGATAATAAATTCAGCATTTTTGTTTTGCTGACCTTTTTTTGTTTGACCACACATCAAATTTTCATTTCGTTCAATTTATTTTTAACGGAAGTTGATTGTTTGTGTGTTTGAAGAAACAATAAGACCTGAAATAAACACGAATTCATTTTCACGATGCAAATATAATATAACACGTTTGTAATAATGTGCTCTCGACCTCTCTGACGAGCGTAAACATGTGTCGTCGTTGAGTATAATATATTGTGAACGGTAGGAAAAGAGGTGAGGAAGAGGAGGAGGAGGAGGGAGGAAGGATTCGATGTGGTGGAGGAAAAAGAAGAAGAAGGGTCTATGGTAAAGGGAGAAGGGGGAAGAGTAAAAGAACATATGCGACAAACGTATGGAACAAACTTAACGAACGTATGAATACGTTCACTTCATCAACATGATGACACCCAAGAACTTGCGGTAGCCGACCGATAATCGGCCATCAAGTTAAACCACGTTTCATTAAGAAACTTCTTTTTTTTTTTCTCTCGGAAAGGAAGCGGCTTCCTTCCGGGCTTACAAAAATATCAGCAGCTAAAAAATATAGCGACAATAGCAACAGCAGTAGCAACAACAACCGGTCGGCCTCGTCCCATATAGGATTTTTGTTTTGTACGAAAAAAGGAAGACCAAAAAAATGCGAACTGAAAAAGTTGTTTTGGCAAAGTAATAATAATAATAATAATAATAATAGTAGTAATAGCGAGACACGATAAACGTTTTGACGAAAATTATCAAATACTTTTTAGGATATTTTTTGTTTGCTTCTTTTTGTTTGTTTGTTGCGTAGGAAACGAAATAATAACAAGCAAGAGTAGTTAAACGTTTTAAAAACGAGTGTTGTTGATAGGAGGGCAATCCCGTTCGAGAAATTCGAAACGGTTCGCGTCGCGTCGACGAATAACGCGGCCATCTTTGTCCTATGACACGGTCTCCGATGCATTCGTTGTGTGAAACTTCCAGAGAATTCTACGCGAGAACTGCGCATCGTGTTCTGCCTTTCCTTTTATATTATCTCTCATTCTATTTCTCTTGTCCTCTCTCTCTCTCTCTCTCTGTCTCTCCCACACACACACACACACACACACTCTCTCTTAAAAAGAGAACTAAATGTGTGTATATATATATATTTATACAAAATCATCGATTCTAATCTTTTCCAATGTGAATTCATTGGTAAAACTTCTACTACAAACAACAAAGTCACATGAGAATATTTTCTAAGTAACCGTAAGGTGCGATTAAAAGAGAAACGCGTTCAACAGGGTCCCCCGTAATGGCGTCGTTTGTCGATGTGGCCAACTCGCCATGAGCGTTTTCATCGTTTCGTAGCCATCCGGAAGTTGACGCCATGACGAGAACGAACCGAGACGAATCGTTCCTAGTTGTGGCGCCATCTCTTGGTATCTCAAACATAAGCTTTTATTTTGAACCCTTTCGGTGTTACACAGATGACGCCATGATGCTTTACAAGAAGACCCGGTTAGTGCTGGATTGTTTGAATCCAAGTACCCCGGGGTATAATAAACTATTAACAAATTTTATACCCACCAACCTCTCCCCCCCGTTCCTGTTAATGATCTTTTGCCGAAGGATTAAATCATTCATTAAAATATTTGATCATTTGAAATATTCCCATTTAAAATCTAATGAAAATTGATGAATTTAATTAATAAAACTATCTCCCTACTTTTAAATCGCATTATTTCGCGTATGATATAATTAATCGACACATTGTTTATTTATTTTAGTGTGCGGATTTTGTAAAGGCTGGTGCAGAGCAGGGATTAACACCTTCGGACGTCGTACTGGCAGCCGACATTACGTTTTCCTGCGTGGCTGATCCCCAAGCAGCAAAGCACGTATGTATTAAAAATCAAATGAAATACAAAAATTATGCAAATGTTCAAAGGAATTGATCTTTGAAGTAGTAAACTGTCTGCCAGCCAACCAACCAACCAACCAGCCAGCTAGCAAATAGACAAGCAAAACGTTGTATCAACAAACTAACTGAAGTTTCATCTTTTCAGATGGTATTTGGTAACTGTGGCGTATTGATGGAGATATCTTCTGACAAGGGTTACGTAGAAATGACAGGAATAGACGCGGAAACGTCGCAGGACATCGCCGAGGCGATTAACGGTAAAGGTGGTCGTTACCTTGAAGCACAAGTCCAAGGTAGCAAGACTCAAGCTCAAGAAGGAACATTGGTCATTCTTGCGGCTGGAAATCGTACGCTATTTGATGATTGCCAATCGTGTTTCGAGGCAATGGGTAAAAACAGTTTCTACCTTGGCGTAGTTGGCAACGCTTCCAAGATGAATCTCGTGTTACAATTGATGGCTGGCGTTACATTGGCTGGCCTTGCCGAAAGTATGGCCCTCGCTGATCGAGCGGGACTTCAACAGAAGGATGTTCTTGAAGTTTTAGAATTGACCTCTTTAGCTTGTCCAGCAATTATCGATAAAGGAAAAGGTAAGAGTTTCCAACAATTATTAACCCCTTGGCTTACGCGATATCTGCCAATTGTGCGTGCCATAATAAACAAGAGAATCGCGCCGTGCCATTCATCTGTTCAGCCCGCGTACTTGAACTGGCGCAAAATGTCTTACTTTCATGACATATGTTTTTCAGAGCAATGAAAGAAATTGTTAAATAATAAACAATGTGTAGGTACAAATAGTAATTTTTTATACGTCTAGGATGCAATCATAATCAATTAATCAGTTGACAAAAATAATGTATTATTTTAAAATAATGAATAAATAGCAATTTATAAATGAATACTTATTTAAGTGAATGAAAAAGAAAAAAATCATGATCATCATTGATGGTTTTTGTTTTTCAATCAAAGAAAAAGTATTGGATGTGGAATAAATCCAATCGCTTGTTCGAATAATTATGCACCGATTCCTCACCACGGGCCTGACTCGTGGTTTTCGTTTATGACACAAATTTTTCACCACGAGTCTGACTCCTCGTGGTTATAGGCCAAAGGGTTAAATCCAACATTTTTATTTGTTTTTGATGATGATTATTATTATTATTAAGTATATATGATTAATATTTTATTGTTTTTGATATTTCAGCTATTATCGAGGGTGGTTTCCCGACGCAATTACCGCTCCAACACATGCAGAAAGATCTTAGACTGTCTTTAGAAATGAGTGATCAATTAGAACAACCTTTGCCGTTGGCTGCAGCGGCGAATGAAGTTTACAAGCATGCAAAACGTGTTGGTTACGGGGAGCATGATGCATCAGCTGTATACATTCGAGCCAGGTTTTAATGAAGGAAGAACATCGTCGGGCTTTTGCTAAGATCATATTTATTGCAATACCTAACGTTGTTTCCCAGCGCTAAAATACATAGACGGAAAGAGAGAGAGAGAGAGAAAGTGATAGATGAAATAGTTAAAATGCGTCAACTTGTCGCGAAAATCATTGGTAATGTCCACATATCTGACAATGAATGAATGAATTAAAGAAAGAGATCAAGCAAACAAGATAAAGAGAGAGAGAGAGACACAACGAAGTAAGTGAAAATAAAAGAAGACGAATAAATGAAGCGCATCATCTTTATGCACGTCAAAAACAAATGAAAACAACAACACCACCCAAAATATGTCCGATTAAAATAATATCTCTGTTACGGAATATTATTATAAATATAATAAAATCATACTTTTGTTGAGGAAGAAAATAAGACCGACCCATTTATCGTGGAATAATAATGTATTATTAACATTTTTCGCTAAATCCAATCACATCAAAGTAAGAGTTTGAAAGAATTATTTATAAAACAAACTAAGAATAAAAATATCATTGACCAGAATGATGATGATGGACTATTATTATATTATTATAATAAAATCAGAGAGTCAGATGTAGAGAAAGAAATATACGAATTAAGGAAACAAACAAAAACAAAGACAGAAATACAAAAAAACATCAGAGAAATGTGTTAAAACAATCGAATATAACAACGGTGGATGATGGATTTCTTTTTATCTTCGTGGTCGAGATTCAAATCTACACATACGTATACGTAGGCGTGCATATATATATATATATATACACACACATATACAAATATACACATATGCGATTGTCATACATTTATTACACAGAGAGGAAGGTGCAATTATCGGCGTAAATATTAAGAGTTGTAGGAGGAGGTGGAAGTGATAAGGGGGTGAAGATATAACAAATGGTGATATATAAATGTGTGTATAATTGTACCATGGTTTTTTTTTTTTTTTTTTTACTATCGTTCGATAGTAAAAATGTCACGTGACATTGGTGGTCTCTTACACGACGCGCGGTAGTAACGCGAACAAAAAAAGAAAAGAAAAGAAAAGAAAAAGGAGCGTATAGAAATTCGTTCTTTCGTGAGGAAGAAGATAAAGAGGAGGAGGAGGAGGAGGAGGAGGGGGTGGGATAAAAAAAAAGAAGAACAAAAGAAAAATACGATGCACAAGAGAGACGACGCGAGTCGATGGTTAATTTCTCTCGAGTCGCGTCCAACAAAAAAATAACTTAAAACCTTTCTATTGTTTACCATGAAAAACTTACAAAATTATACTCTACATGTGTATATTGATGAACTATAATAATAGAACGTCGAATCTAAGTTAAGAGACTCCGGGACGCGTCGAAAATGTGCCTTACGATGCTACACGACGCAACAAACCATTTCCTTAGACAAGAAGAGAGAAAGAGTGAGAGAAAAGAAAAGAAAAGAAAAAAAAAAAGGATAAAATAATAAAAAAGAAAAGAAAAAAAAGAAAAAAAAAAAGAAAAGAAAAATGGCGTTCATTTATTATTAATTAATTTTTTGAAAGAGTTGTTCAGCTTGCGCGTTTCGAGAGCATCAACGATCGACACCGCGCGAAAGAAAATTTGCGTCTTACGTTTCACTATTACGTAGACACAACATGTTATAATACGTATTAAAGGAAGAAACAATTAAAGAAAATGAACAAGCCGATGACTATGACGATGACGATGACGATGACCAACGACGACGACAGCGACAACAATGATGACGATAATGATGACAATGACGATGATTATAATATATATATATGTATAGATATATATCAATGAAAGAATGAATTCTGTCGCTTCGTAAAAAAAAGGTTTTTCTTATTTGGAGATGTGTGTCTGTCGCATGTGCATATAAAAATGATAATAAAATAATAAAAGAAAAAGAAAACTTTCATTCTTGTACGAAAGAAGAAGAAGAAAACACGCTAATGATGTTTATTATTATTGAACAACAGCGCACGTTTCCGGTTGTTGGTATATATATATATTTTTTTTTTCTTTTCTTTTCTTTTTCTTTTATTCAAGAGAAAATCTCTTATACTTATTTAAAATGAATAATGATCATTTTATCACCATTATCGATGTATCATTAAATATATATATATATATATATATAAATTTTGTTGTTTTTTTTTTTCAATTAAAACTTTCATTTTTCAATAATATATATATATATATATAAATTTTGTTGTTTTTTTTTTTCAATTAAAACTTTCATTTTTCAATATGAAAATCAATTGAAAAAGTTTCGATATGCAATATGTTTGAAAAAAAAAAAAGATTCAATACTTTAAACAACGGGTGTGTTCTTCTTCTCTCCGTTCATTTAAACACAGATTTTGTTGACTAACGTTTATATCGATTTAAAAAAAAATGATTTTAAATGATTAATACGAGGGCGCAGAAAAATGTTTCGCAATAGTCGTACGTAGGAATCTATCGTTTGAAGGGGAATTTAATTTCTTTTAAATTAACGAAATAATGGAGAAGAGATGAAAACAATGGAAGAAACGAAAGGTAAAGTAAAGTAAAGTAAAAGGGTTATAAGATGAGGGATGATAATGAGAAAACACTCGGGAGGAGGGGATGTTTTATCTGTTTAGTAGAAAAAAAAAGAAAAAAAAAAAATCTGTTGTTTTCGGTGCGTGGGAAATTGCGTAGCGTATAGCTATGGTGGTGGCTGCGCGCCATATCAAATATTGTATATGTAATTAGAAATAACATTTAGGATATATATATATATATATATATATTTAATGATACAT
>NW_014569915.1:52577-62954 GCF_001313835.1 Polistes canadensis
TATATATATATATATATATATAAAACTAGTAGAAGGATACAGACAGAGGACATGCAGAAAAAGAAAATAAAAGCCACGATGGGTAAAACAATACGAAAAATGATAAGAAAAAAAAAAAGAAAGAAAATAGAAACGAAGGGAAAATTAATTATGCGTGAGTGCGTATCGGATGAATGTGAGTGCACGTAAATCACGTGCATTATGCCCTAATAACTAGGCGTTATATGTTTTATCACGAAATACACTGGTTTTTCAATAAATATCTATTTAAATTAACGATCTTAATATTTAGGTATCGGATTTCTTTTTTTCTATTTTACAGGAAATATTAAATTCGTCAACACGTGATCATTAATAATAAGTAAGTATGATTATACATTTTATTTTTTCTATAACCCCGTCCCACACCCCCTGGATTAAATCTATCTACGAATAAAAAGAAATCACACTTTAGTTTCCATAAAATTTATTTGTTAACCATTACTACTACTATTACACATATAATATAATAAAATATAGTATATTAAAAAGAAAAAATTGAATCCAGTTTATCAACGATGAAAGATGATAAGAATAAGTATAATAAAAATTAACAGGTGATAACAGGTGAGATTCTTTGTTTTAAATTTCGCGGAAAATAAAGAAAACCGTTGCGCGCACGCGTTCGTTAAATGTAGCGTATAAGAATGAGAGAGAAAAAGAGATAGATAGATAGAGTGAATAAGAGGAAGGGTAAAAGAGTGGGAAAGAGATGGAGTTAGTTGCGGATATACGGTGCTGCTATGGGTTGGTGGTATTCGGGGTTGAGGGGGGCAGTTGCCGAGCGATGACACCTGTGGCTCGGCCCCCATGATCAGTTCAGCCGCGACCGTCCACGCGCCGTCTTTATTGTACGTTTACACGCGATTTATGCACGAGCATATATACATATATATATAATACATATACATATATATATATATGCAACAAAAATTATACGCATATAGAAGAAAATACGGTTGTAAATATATAAAACATATGTATATGAAGATGGAAACGTAATGGAGTACTGATATTCGAGGGACATATTAAAAAAAAAAGAAAACAGATGTATGCAACAACATCGTGCGTCAGCAGATCTTCTCAAAAATCGTACGAATTTTCTTCTTCTTCTACTTCTTCTTTTCTGTATATACACCCATTCGTTGAAACTACACTTGAAGAAGAATTAATTAGTAAGGATACGAATTAATATCTACATAATTTATATCGTGTTATTCGTAATATACTTGGATTTACTTTAAAACGCATGCACATATAAACTGATACATATACACAGGACAGACAGGTAGGACATACGTTGGAATTATTCTTCAGTTCACCGTGTGTGTTCGATATTATTTCTTCAATCACGTTACATACGCCTCCTATTTTTCCGTTTTCTCTGCCTCTCCCCATTCCCTCCCCTCTCTCTATCTTTCTCTCTCTCTCTCTCTCTCTCTCTCTCTCTCTTCCCAATGACGTAGTAGTATCTCTTTCCAATTCGATCCTAACCCGTCGCCGCGTCGTTCGTGCGCATCGATGTCTTTTTAGAAAGCAAGATATCGTAAACTATACACATCCTTGCTTAAGCCTGCTTAGCAACGCATGGAGGTTTTCAGGGCACCATATATATATATATATATAGTCTTTAATATTTATTTTATTTTATTTAGAATAATATATTACTAAACTATCGACCGAAAATATCACCATGCGTTTCATCTTTCATTTTTTTTACTGCACTCCCCACCACTCTAAAGCAAAAAAACAAAATAACTATGAAGTAGAATATAGAAGAGGGAGAGGGAGCAGAGAATTATTGAACAAATAAGAAATTTAGAAAATACTTCTTTTGATACAAAGTTGGGGGCGACATGGCGTTGACATCGATTTCCCGCTCGATAGTCGATTGTTTTATTTCAAGTCAGTAACATCTGTGTTCAGTGCGCTTTATCAAAGTGGATGGATGATGATGATGCATCATGTATGTACCTTCTTCGGTTGTTTAAACGAGGACGCAAGCAGATTTAGCTTAGCTAGCACACATATGATGTTTGTTTCTCTTTTCTATTTCTTTTTCTATTTCTTTTTAGTGTATGTGTATATCTATTTATGGATATATCGTGCGTGATCGTAAATTAAAGTCTAATATTGCATAAATTGAACATATATATATTCTAGCATTAACTATAGCGAATTTTTGTCGTGTATAATCTGTTTGTTTTACTATTCTAACCTAAAATTAGGGTTATATATTCAATCGAGAAAACGTGCGTGATTCGTCGATCACCACGTGACGATGCATGACGTTTCAAATATACGCTTTCCTATTGGTTAATTCGAAACATTTTTCGGATTCAATTGTTTTAACGTATTATTGGTTAAACAAATGGCGACGACTATTAATGCAGGAACGATGAAAGAGAAATCTTGAATATGATTTGTTTTATATATTTAAGAAAAGGTTTTTATTTAATACACGAATAAGAAAGTTTACTTTCTTATTCGATTTGATTTCCAATAATGTTATTCTAATTTGTGCTAATTATCCTTTCATATTTTATTTTATATATTTTGTTTAATTTTAAAAAACGCGAAAAAGCACGGACAGTGCAATTCGATTTAAAAAAAGCCCGGGAACAAAATTAAAGATGGTCGGGGTCAAATATTTGAAAGTTGATAGCCAGATATATTTGTGAATAATAAATGTGTATGTATATATGTGCATCTTCGAAAAGATAATAGCGCGTGTTGTTCACGACGACGAATGAACGAGTTTGAGATAAACCATCGATCACCTTCGACCTATCATCGATCGAGAAGGCATCGCGTTTAAACGCCCGAGTTCGAGAATATCGCGACGACATATTTTCTTTTCCACGTACTTTGCCAAAGATAAGCATAAGAAGAGAGAACTTGACTCTCAACGGTTCCAAAAGATACGCGGATTATTTAGCGAACCACACACACACACACAGATATATATATTTAAAGAAAAATAAGGGGGAAAAAAAGAATGAAATAAAAAGAGATAAATAAAGAGAGAAAAAAAAGAAAAACTATGAGAAAACGTAAAAATGTTCCAGACATTGTATCAGATTCATAGATATTATTTTTCTTATCTTTCAGCATTTCTATATAAATTCCATCGATTACAAAATTCTATTAAAAAATACTTGTGAATCTTTTAAATGAACAAAATATTTTCTTCTATTGGATGGATACGTCGTACGAGTCGGCCTAGCGGTTTTATTATTATCTCTCGAAACAAGAACCGAAATTTCACATCTCAATTGTAATAACGGTAAAACAAAATTCGTAATAATGTCGAATCTCGTTGCTTTCTACACAAAACAATTCGATCAAACTGCAATAATTACCAACGAAAACAATAATACAAATATTACATGAAATTGTATAAAAAAATATGTGTGTGTGTGTGTGGATAATCGAAGAAGCATAAAAATATGTATAAGTAAAGATCAAAAGAGAGTGGAGGAGGAATTCGTGGAAAATTAAATCGTTCTCATTCGGTAGGTCGTACACTACTACTACTACTACACGAATGTGTAAACATTATTTCTTCTCACACATGTACGATTAGAAAGAGAAAGAAAGAGAGAGAGAGAGAGCAGCCAGACCAGATCATACACATACACAAAACATGCAATCAAAAACGTATATCACGGATATTGCATACACGTGCGACCAAAAACATGTGTACACAAATAAAGAGAGATAGAGTAGGGATAGTAATAAAAATAAAAAAACCAAAAAAAAAATGAAGTCGCGGTTAGTATAGTAGCTGCGAGAAATCCGGTGAATCGTGCGCGCGCGCGCACCACCTTACAACGTTCGGCGGGTTCTTCGAGGCCGATCGTTCTCGTATATGTGTGTATGTGTGTAACGATGCGTCGTCTTCTTCTTTTTCTTTCTTCGTCGTCGTCGTCGTCGTCGTGTCGTCATCGTCATCGTCTTCGTGGTGTCGTGTCTTGCTTGCCTTTGAAAAATAGCTCGCGACGCGCGTTATCCCCCCCCACCCNCCACCTCCCTTCACCCCGCCCCCCACCTCTTCCTTTTCTCTATCTATCTATCTATCTCTTTCTATATCTCTTTCTGTGCTTTATTTTTTCTTTTTTTCTCTCTCTCACTCTGTTGCACGCACGCACGCTCGGTGTACGTGCCTCGCGCTTGTAAATAAACGCGCGTGGAGGAGCCGCAAAGGAAGTGGTGGAAGAAGAGAAGTAGAATAAGTAGCGTGTGGTAGTGTTGGAGGTGGTGTGGTGGTGGAAGGGGCAAAGAGGTGAGAGGGAGGTATGCTATCTGTCGCTTTTGCGAAGAAGAAGCTCGAGATCTTTTCGAGCTTGTTTCTCTCTCTCTCTCTCTTTCTCTTGTTTTTCCTTCTTCTTCTTCTTCAAGTTCGATACGTGTAAGTGTGTGCTCTCAAAACACACACACACATATATATATATTTATATGAATGTGCATACATATGCAACGAATGCTGGACATATTTACGTACGAACTGTGGATATGTGTTTGTGTTCGTGTGTGTTGTTTGTGTGTGCACGTATCGTATGCTTCGTACACGGATATGGTGGAAGCGGGGGCGGGAAGTAAAGAAGGGGAAGTCCGCGAGGAGACCTGTAGTAGTGATAGGGTGGTGGGAGGCGGTGGTAACAGGGGGGTAACAGGGGGGCAAAGGAACGGCGTTGGTAACGCGCCGCGAACGGATTTCGTTCGCGAGTCTCTTTTAGTGGGGAATCGAACCGGTTAACGCGGATTGGCTTATTTTCGAGAAACGTAATCCTTACGTGAAAATGAACTTTTATATTTCGTTTATATGGTTTCTCTTTTTCTTTCCCCGTTCTTTTTTTTTATTTATTTGTCATCATCGTTCTCGTGTACGTATAAAAATGTGTTCTTTTTATTTTCTTTTATTTCTTTTCTATTTTCTATTATTTTTGAACGACTCCTATTATTTCTCGTTGTCGTTGCATTGTTTTTTTTCTTCTAATAAACTTTGTCTTTATTTTTCTCTCTCTCTCTCTCTCTTTTTTCTTTTCTGTCGTTCTCCATGTTTGATATACAGATTAAGTTAGGTATAACATTGGCGTAGTAATTAAAATTTCACGATAAAATTCGATACTGCGAATGAATTTTTGAACATATTATTCGGAAAGATTTTTGGTGATTTCAATGCCCGTGCGTGTTCTTCTTTATACCGTGTTCATTTATTATTCCTATCTTTATTCATCCATTTTCTTGTTTCCTTCGTTGTTTAGCGTTTTCGATGATTGACATTATTATTGGATAGATATATATTTTTTTTCTAATTTCTCAATTGTTTTAAATAACAAAAGTACAGAGAGATGTGTAAGATCAAGTGTTGCTGTTGGTGATTGCAATTGGGGATTCTAGCGTTTGTTCGTTGTACGATTAGGATAAAAAATAAAAAGGGGGTGTATAACAATGGATTATAAAAAGAACGGGAAGAATTGAACAACAAATTAATCTATCGACTCGTTATATTTTCTAATTTTTTCTTTTTTTTTAATCCCTTCTATACTCTTTTATTAGCAATCCGAATTAACCGATTGTTTCAATAAAAAACTGATGTGTGTATTTATGTACACACGTAAGAAGTTATACTTCTTTATAATAAATATAACCTGAAAAATAATTTCAATTTTCCCGCGCACATCGTAAATAACTCGACAACTTCGTGGTGTCGATTTTTTCGATCGCATTTAACTTCACTTTCGAAAAAAACGCGCGCCAAAAGAAGTATAACCTGAAAAATAATTTCAAATTTCCCGCGCACATCGTAAATATCTCGACAACTTCGTGGTGTCGATTTTTTCGATCGCATYTAACTTCACTTTCSAAAAAAACGCGCGYCAAAAGAAGTATAACCTGAAAAATAATTTCAAATTTCCCGCGCACATCRTAAATAWMTCGACAACTTCGTGGTGTCGATTTTTTCGATCGCATCTAACTTCACTTTCCAAAAAAAACGCGCCAAAAGGAATATAACCTCAAAAAATGGGATTGTAAAAAGGATAAAGAAAAAAAGTAATAGATAATAGTAAACGAACTATCCTCAGTTTTATCCTCCTCGAGATATAATCGTTGTATGTGTGTGTGTGTGTGTTAGTTTCTCGGTGTAAAACGTCCTTGAATCGCGTAACGCTTTTACTCGGTCGACTCTTGTGCTTGGTCGAAGCCGAGAGCGCAAAAGTCTCGAAGTTGTTGGTTGGTTGGTTGGTTGGTTGGTTGCTTGCTTGCTTGCTTGCTTTCGTGTTGTTCTGTGCTGTGCAGTGTCGTGCCGGAATTTCCTTCGTACGAGAAATAAAATCCGGAAGGTAGCCAGCCTCTCACTCTCTTTCTATCTCTTTACCATCACGTTGTCAAAAAATTTGCCAAATTTCGGTCGAATTTCTAAAATAATCCTTTACTTTCGTGAATGCAGAAACAAATCGTTGCATTGGTTTGTACACCAAGTTTCCTCAACATTACGTGTATTCAAATAATCGTAGTATTGTATTCGAAAATGTCAGCGACTATGAAAGAAATAGAAAGAGGAATAGAGAAATAGTGATCAAGAGAAAGAATATATTCGTGTGTGTGTGTGTGTGTATGTGTTTCCATTCGACAGTCGGTCTTTTACACTTTCCACTTTGTAATTATTTCATGTAATTATTTTTATTCTTAATTTATTCGAATAAATTAGATTTGATATTTATTATTATTATTATTATTATAATATCTATTCGGTTAATTGAATATTTTTATTTGTACACAAGTCCACTTGATTTTATAGAAAATATATGTTTGTTAGAATAGTTTTAGTATTTATAATAGGATCATTTGTGTATTCTAATTACGAAAACTTTGATCAGGTATATTACATTAGTCATAATGGTGACTAATTTTATTCGGATTTGATATCTCTGAAGTTTCTTTTTTATTTTTTTTTAATTTCTATTACTATTATTATTATTCTCTTTAACACAATAATAACCTTCGAAATAATGAGAAACGAAACGTTATCTTCCTTGAAATCCAGATATCCGATTCGGGGAGGTAGAATACGCGGATGGTGAAAGTGCATAGACGAGTCTTGAAAACCCAGGAGAAAGGAATAATTATGGCTTACGACATACCGTTGTAACGGACGATTTCGCGCGCATCTACCTGATAATATTCCTTATGCGCATTCGTATAATAAATTACAGGTAGACCACTATCCCCTTCCCCAATCCCCTACCACCCCTTCCAAACTCTCGCCACATTGCCAGTCTCTATTTCTATTTCTATTCCTCACATTTTTTCTTTTCTGATTCGTTACACAGTTCTTTCTTGACATTAAAGGTATTCGTGCTACCGTTCAAAGATTCAATTGTCAAACTGTATAATTAAATTGAATTGTTCAACATATGTTGTATGTTGTGTCGTGATTGTTTCTTGAAAAAAAAAACAGAAAAATATATTCTATATTTTCGTAATTGCATCCTTGAAGGATTCGAGTTTTCCTGGTTTTACGAGTTAGTCGTTAAGAACCTTCGAATTGGTCCTTGAAAGTATTTTAAACGAGTCCAGTTAAATTGCAACGAGATAAAACAGCAATAAGAAATACAAATTACAAAAAGTTTTTATAACAATATACTATATAATATTATTAATTATAGAAATTTATTATTAGTATAGATCAATTTGACTGAAAACTTTGACAAATTTTCTTAGGGTAATCCTAGCGTAGTAGAAAATCCAATATGGCGTCAAATAGAAGACCATTTCTCCCTGTTTGTATTCAAATTAAAATAGAAATTATTCTTGCATATCCATTCAACAAGTAACGAATAATTTGTCCATCATTTGAACAAAATCGTATCGTTCGTTCAATGAACTTCGTGATGCACAATAATGACTCAAAGATATAGATAGATAAATAGATAAATACCTATGTAGATATATAGGTAGGTAGGTAGGTAGATAGATAGGTAGGTAGGTAGGTAGGAAGATAGATAATCGAATAATCCAAGCGTATCATCATGATGCAGGTCTTTAACGTCCGCGGAGCGAGAACGGTGCCACCAACGTGAACGGAGTATTGGGATCTACGAAGCGGCAATCCGGTGATTACCTCGTTCCACAAAATAACTAAATAATTTGCTTTTAAATCGTGAAAGTGATCGAGCATCTAGAACGGACCTTGTGGTGATGTTTAAAAAATAAATAAATAAAGAAGAAAGAAAGAAAGAAAGAAGAAGAAGACTTGTACATATGTCTTCCTAATACGCCGAAAGTTTCTAAGTGATTGCTATAACTTGAATTAAGTGAACGATTGTTTCTGAACGATTACTTTAAACGAGTTAACTGTTCCCTTCTTTTTTTCCATTCCTATCTACGATGTTCGATGACAATAATTAAACGATAGAACAACAACAACAAAATCATGATAAACGTGACAGTATTGTATAAGTGACGTCAAAGACAACAGAAAATCTAAATAATTTGTGGTGTTTATTTAAAAAACAAAAAGAAACAACAACTGGCAGCAAAAATAATTAAGACGAATAATCGATTAATTCTAAAGGAAGGGGTAAAGGAATCATTTGGAAGGATCGTTTGAATTGATTTGTTTCCGTGATAAAAGTTGTTTTCCCCCTCCCTCGGTCCCTGGGCCTCTCGTTGGCCCCTCGTCAGTCCCCTCGGTTGTGACTTTGGATGAGGACGAAGCGGACGAAAAGTATCGTCGTCTGTTTTTTTAGGACATACGCTGTTCATTTCGATTAATTTGGCGACGATGCGTCGTCGCGGATACGTTCGAACGTCCTCCTCCTCCTCCTCCTCTTCATCGTCATCGTCGTCATCGTCATTGTCGTCATCGTGGTCGTCGTTGTTACTGCTGTTGTTGCTGCTGCGGTGAATGGAAAGCTAGGCTAACGGATCACGCGACACAGTGATGCAGTGCCGTAGTGTCAGTGCCGAGTGCCACGTGCCCGTTCCTTGGATTACTTGAAAATGACTTCGTCCGGCGGATATTATGACGACAGGAATCCTTTGCTCAAGGGCACCCTATCGAGGTGAGTCTTCTTTTTTTAATCTTTTTATCCCTTTCCCTTTTTCTTTTTTTTCTTTTTTATTATTGTAGAAAAGTGAGATGTCACTAGTGACGTCATTATTCAACATCTGCATTATATTAAGCGTTTATTTATAGTCACTTAACAATGGTTAATATTAAATTATAACCCGACCAGAAATTCTTTTCAATATCTTCTTTTTTTTCCCTTCGTTATTTATTATTATTATTATTATTATTGAATTGAAATTGCAGAAGAATGACACGAAAAAAATTAGATATGCAAAACAACATTGTACAAAGTCTCTACTATATCTTTTTTTTTTTATTTATATAACAACTTTGAAAACATTTCATTAAAATATATAACACAATACATAGTAAGAAAGTTTAGAAAATAAAGTTAATAAAAGGTACAATTATATTTATTTGTCAGGACCCCTTCTAGGAGGGGGGTGATAAATCGGGACCCTAACTACGACTACGTAATCCTAATAAATTTTTCGGTTAAATTTGATTATACTATTTTTCTTGTAAAAACTTTCGAGGTAACAGGAAGTAGATTGGGTCAATCGGTTAGAGACGGGGGCTGGGGGATGGGGGGAGGGAGTTAAGATAAAAAAAAAATGTATTCTAATGAACGTTCTAGTCTAATAGATTCGTTCCTTTTACACGACACGCGAGAACATATCTATTCGTATATTTATATATATATATATATATGTATATGTATATATATATGATCTGTTGTTCACTCGGTTATGAATTTAAACGCAGTTGAAAAGGGTTAATACGCATTTGTTCGGTATTAAAGACGGTTGCTTTGAGATTGAACGAAGAATGTTTAGATGGAGTCACGTAACCTTCCGACACAGTTTTATCCGGTTGGCATCAAAGTGAAACCGTAGGATCGACGATGAGCTGAGGCGTTGCGAAAGGCGCCTTTTTTTATGATTACGAGCGTTACGTTCGAACGCTTTACAAACGCGTAACGCGATGCATTTTCACAAACGAAACCAACAAACACACACATAGATATATATATACATCTACTTAACTTATAAATGCATATGTATATATATTGTTGATAGTAATAACAAAAACATATGAACATATATTTCTGATGTATCCACATATGCTTATTTTTTGATACATGTATGATTGTATCATTGTGTATGCTTGTGTATATGTATATATGTATAGCGAATATTCTAAACTAATAGTTTAATTTTATATTTAATATACTTGTAAGAAAATTCAATTATTAGGAA
>NW_014569915.1:63499-71023 GCF_001313835.1 Polistes canadensis
TCACAGTCTATTTGTGGCAAAGGTTAAAGAATTAATGCAATAAATAATTCATATAGTTAAAATTAGATGTATAATTTTAATTTTATATAAGGTATATATATATATATATAAATCTTGTATTTTTATTCATTTTTATTTACGTGTTCGTCTTTGAGAATGTTTGTATACATGTATGTGGATAGATATGATAGACGAACTACTATTTGTTGACGACGCCGAGCGTCGAGACGTCGCGACTACCATTTTCTGTAGTATACTCACATAAACAACTGATATATCTATATATATCTATATATATATACAATATATAATATCACGCGAATGTTTTTGATAGGAAATACTTGTCGCAGTAAGAATCCAAATGAATTTTTTTCACGATTCATTTTCAATCTATTCGTTATTACATTTTTCGATTATTTTCTTATATATTTTAGTAATATTATTAAAACGCATTATTTGAAATTTATTTCAACTTTCTCTTTCGACCAATGAATGAGAGAGAGAGAGAGAGAGAGAGGAAGAGAAAAAAAAAAAGAATCCAACTGTCTGGAAAGTTTCACACGCGCCACTTTATATTGTGATCATCTTGGAATTCGAATTGATTCGTTTGATTCAAACTTCTTCTCTATTCTGTGATGTTTTTTTTCTGATTTATTAATTGGGTTGACAACTAAGTGAGTATGCTTAATTTTAATAAAAATCTACAGGTCCCCGGAGGGTGGGGGGACTGTATTATATAAAATATATATTAATTTATCTTTAATTTATTAAAATATATTTTAATTTAAATTATATATTACGTATTTATATGAATATAAAGAAATTATTAAAATAAATTTACAATGTGCCAATTGTTCGGTGTGCTGATTTTTCGGTGTGCCGATTTTTCGGATTTTCAACTATAAGCGAGGATGCTTATTTTAATATCAATTTATTTTCTCGATGTTTATCATTCTTCTTCGATTGTTTTCGTTTCGTATACCTAAAGAAACATCCCCTCCTAAATCTTTCTCATTTTTATTCCTATTTTTAAAGAGGAATGATCACTTACAGTTGCCAATCCAATATTTGTTCTTTTCTTTTTGAAGTTATACTTTTTTCGGCATCTTTTTTGAGCAAAAAATGAGTAGAATGAATTTTTACGATGCACGCGACGCACAGCGACCACGAAATTAACAGCATGAAGTTAGCCACGGTATTTACGATGCGCGCGCACAGCGATATGAACTTAACAGCGTGAAGTTGGTCGCGTTATAATCAACATGGCGTATTGTACACGTGTTTTATTGAGTTCCCGAATACCAAATTAAATTTAAAAATGTGCAACAGTTGCAATGAATCGACAAGTAAATCAAAAACAATAATTGATGCTTTATTTTTAAGATGTTATTGAAAAAAACATAAAAACAAACACTTTGACCGGTACAAATCATCGTCAAACATCGTCCGGTACGATTTTTTTTTATATTCCCGTATTTAGATAAAAAATAATTTTACGTGAAATCGTTAAAACGAACTTTAATTGCATACAGAGAAACAGACGCGTGCATAGAAGCATATAAAATGTTGTCAATATCGAAATACAATTCTGATCGTTGAAAACTACAAGCCATGGTCGATATTTTTAGGACAACGAATTTAAACAATAGGAATGTCACTTTAGTTCGTACTTTTTTTTTTTATCACGACGGTAGTAATACGTGAACCGATAAATAAAAAACACTTATATATGCGCAGACAAAAGCTCACACATAAAAGTGTGCACGCGCGCGCGCGTGTGCACCACATACACACAGTTTAAAACGTTTCGAATGTTTCTAAGTATTTTATTACAACATCATATGAAAGTAATAGTATATAATATAAATATCAAACGATTTTCTCTTTTCTTTTTTCTACTTTTTTTTCTGCAAATCAGAAAAATCAAAAGAAGAAATAAGCTTAACGCAAAATGTTACATAAAACTGATTAAATACGAATACGTTCGAATTTAACCTTGATAAATTTCCAACCATTCTATATATTCCCTTTTTACGTCAAACCATATTAATTTTCTTTTTTTTAAAAAAAAAAAGAAAATCAATCCCACAAAACTTTTGATTTAATCCAATTTGAACAAGGGACACGTTAAAATACACTTTCGCGTTCCGACGAATCTCTTTTTTTTTTTATTTTCTTTTCATTTTTTATTTTACATTTCGTTAAATTGAACCAGCCCAAGTGTGTTCTATTGTGTTCTGTTGTTCATCCGCTTATTAAGTAAATCGCAAAACGATGTTTCTCGCTGATGGACGCGCACGTGCATAAAAAAGAAATGCGTAAAAGAGGGTGTAATGCACGAAGAGTATAACAAGCGGATACTTTACTCGCTTAGGAGTCTACTATTCGTCCTCCGTCGTACCCCATACACACACACACACATACACGTTTACCAACGTAATAACCACGTGCACAAATACATTCCCGTATAGAAACGTAACACACATATATAGATAAACGTGTATGTATTTACGTGGGAATAGATGAGGGAAGGTTCTGTCCTTCCCCCACCCCACCCCTCCTCTGTCACCCTATCTTTCTCTCTTTCTCTCTCTCGTGTGCTTGCGATGCTTCGAGAATCGATCGGCTCAGCTCGACCTGTGCAACGTAAAAAGCATTGCATTGGCCGACTGCACTCTCGAAATAAAAGCTTCAAAAAGAGGAATTAACCGATAACTCTTACTCTATGGGAAAAGTATGCTTTTTTTTCTGTCTGTCTGTGTCTGTGTGTGTTTCTGTCTTCTTGCTTGTATGTGTCGCGTTTAATTGATAATGAACGCGTTGTTCGAATTCTCGTCTCTAAAAGCGCGACGTGTCGCGACAATTTTCTTTTTTTTTTTTTTTTGTTCTTTCTTTCTTTTATTCTCTGTCTGTCTGTCTCACCCTCTCTCTCTCTCTCTCTCGTTTTCATATTGCGTATATTTTTTTTTGTTATTCTTTTCTTTTTAACTTAACATTAGTTACCTGTCCGAATGGCAAGTCTTGTTTCATTTTTAACCCTTTCTTTTGTTTCTCAACCCTTATTTTTAATTCCTTCGTAATTAAGTACGATTAGTTACGTCATAGAACTATTCGATTTTTTTCCTTTTGTCTTTTTTTTTTTAATAGTTGAGTTACCCTAGTTCAAGAGCCAAGCAACAAGAAGACAAGTTTTTTATTTTATCGACGATTAAAACTTTTGAAAAAGGATAATAACGAAGGAGTGAATTGTGGAGGGACACTAGTTACTTTATGGGGAATTACCTCAAGCGAAACGATCCTCCTATTTACTACTTCACTATACTTATATTTTTTCTTTTCTTTCCTCTTTTTTTCTTTTCTAATGTATTTCTATTACTTCTTGTTTTAACCGATATACGTATATATGTATGTATGTATTTATGTATGTATGTATGTATGTACGAGACTATCACGTATTTCCCCAGATACGAACGTTTAAATCGTAACCAACGAGAACGTACGAGCCTTCGTAATCATTTTCTTCCGATACATCATTTTTTTTGTTTTCTTTTTTTTTTTTTTTTKYTTTTTTTTTYTWCTCGGTATACGGTGCAACGTTTTTTTTTTTTTTTTACGATAAATTGAAAAACAAAATAAAAGAAAAATAAATTATTTTCTCTTACGAATATAGAGAGAGATAAGGAAGTTAAATAAAATATCATGAAGAATTTATAATATTAAATTTGATTTTTAAATGAAACCCCGATATGAACATTTTCTAAGAATAATTAATCGTTATTTTATGATGTTAACGTGAAAATTACATAATGCGACACGTGAAAGTTATAATATATATTACTCGGATCACTATATAATTATGTATAATATTAATTACGAGAATTTAGAATTTGAAGTTGATAATAATAACAAGTAAATTCGATTACTTAAGAAACGTGTTTTTATTTTAGTGCAGATAAGATGTGAAATCGGAGTTTTTTTTGTAAACGAATATCGCGAGATAGACTAATTTAAAGTGTTTCGTTATATTAAAAGTCACATGAGAACACGCGATTGGATCATAGATTAATTTATTATCTTAGTATTTTTTTTTTTAGATTTTTATGTTCTTTTTCAAAGGATTAGTGGTAATCAATGAAATATAAAAAATTAAAGACCGAACAGATGATCAAATTTACACTCGTAAGCTTAAATTTCACGATGATGATGTTGATGTTGATGTTGATGATGATGATGACGATGATTACAATGATGATGATGATAAATGAAACGGTGAAGAGGAGAAACGTTTATTACCGGTTGCTTTTAATATAGGAGGTGAACACCTACGTGTGTATGTGTATGTTATATACACGTTTCACATGCATATGTAGAAGTAGGTAGAACGCTTTATGTAGGACAGGGTCGACTGTACAAAAATCATCGCATTTATCGTGTATCACTTCTAGCAAATAAGCACGTAATATATATTCTTATTCTGGATAACAAAGTGAAGGTTGACACGTGTATTGAATTTGGAATTTTATTTTATAATAATAGTCACATTTTGGTTAAGTATAGTAAATTGTTTTGCATGGTAAAATATAAAAAATATTAATACGAATAAAATTGTTTATCGTTAGTTTTGTTCTAACAAAATTATTTTATAACAATAGCCAACATTTTGGTTAAGTATAGTAAATTGTTTTGCATGGTAAAATATAAAAAATATTAATACGAATAAAATTGTTTACCATTATTTTTGTTCTAACAAAATTGTAGATTTTATTTTTTCCAAAATATTAGAATACTTTAGTTAATTCCTTTTTACAAATTTTGGATTTCATTTGCATGCTACAAAAAAGACACTTAACTTTTAATTTGTCAATTATTTCGATACTTTACATCATTTTATAATGTTGGATCAATCTCTAAACGAACAAAAAAATAATAATAATAATAATAATAATACAGATGTCTTATCATTTTTGATTTATTGCAGAAAGTTTTTTACTTTACTTTCTAACCACAGCCAGACTACGGTTTAGTTTCTTTAGAAACTCTATCTCATTTGCATGCTTGACAAATTTCTATAAAAGAAAAGAAAAAAAAAAAATAAATAAAACAAAATAAAACAGATTTGTTGTCAGTTTTGATTGAATATCAATTTTCTCTCTCTCTCTAGTTCTTTCTTGGTGTTTACAATTACACAAAATGTTGAAGTAGTTCAAGGATGTATATTCAACTCGTTAAATATTAGAACCGAATATTCTAACTTTCTCTGTTATTTTTTGTGCTTTATTTTATTTCGTAAGAAGCATTAATATTTTTAGTATAAGTTAGATCCAAATTTTCATTCATCTTTTTTTTACGTATCGTAGAAAAGTTTTCCTACAAATAGATAAAAATGAAAAATAATAAATACGATATTATATTTGAATTACTATTGTAATTATCATTGAATAATAAAAATAATAAAATATTAAAACAAAATAAACACAATATATATACACATATATTGTATTCTAATTACTATTGTAATTATCATTAATACAAAATCAGTATTAGGATAACATTTTGTTATCATTTATTATCACAACTCATTAAAATATCATTGAAAAAAGATTACTGCACAAACTTAAACTTTCCTATTTTATTTTCTAATTATTATAAAATCAGTACGAGACCATTAGTTGATAATAATCAAATAATATGATGATAGCGAGATAAGTATTGACCAATTAAGTACTGTTACCTTGAAAATTCGTAATATAACGTAAAGAATATTCGATTAGAAAAAAGAAAAAAGAAACTAAAACAGAAAATAATGAAATCTATCGCGTAGTTGGTTGTCCCTGGTACTGATTATTTGTTCGTAGCACTGAACTGGCTTCACGTTTCTTCACAAACATGTTTTCGTCGATCGATGCGAAAGACGTTTTTTTTCCTCTTTTTACGAGAACATAAAAGAATAATAATACTATATAATAATGTTAATATAATACATTTTTTTTTCTTATCCAAAATTTTGTTTAATATTATTACTAAGTTTAATACTTAGGGATGTTATTTTTGTGACAGGTTTAAATTAGATGAACAATATATTTATCCGTTTAAAGTTTCCTTCCTATATTTGAGACTTCCTCAGCAACTAACATTTTTTATTATGACATATTATTATTTATACAAATACAACCAAAATTTACAATCAATAGCGTTATTTTACCTTGACAGTTATGTTCATAAATCAATATAACATCATTTTTCATTACATAAATATAATTATAATAATATTCTATTTAAATAGGGATTAAAATATTGTATAAAAAAAAGTATATTCTAATTAAAAATTTAATTCAATTAATTATAATGTGTTCACACATATATTATATCGAATAAAAATGAAAAAGTGTGTTTTTCTTAAAAACAATTTCATTTTTCATTTTGGATTTCATAATTATGTTGTTTTCCTCATCCAATGATGAAATCACATTTCTAAATATATAAAACATCGTTTCTAAGACGACCTTGCTTATCAATGACTATAATAAACCCGTATAAACGTTTA
The DNA here is from genome assembly GCF_001313835.1 of Polistes canadensis. Classification (NCBI taxonomy): domain Eukaryota; kingdom Metazoa; phylum Arthropoda; class Insecta; order Hymenoptera; family Vespidae; genus Polistes; species Polistes canadensis. The sequence continues at coordinate 70,044 of NW_014569915.1, forward strand.
ATTATATCTCATGTAAATGAAATTCACGTGATATTTTCAATCGATTGATTCGATAGTTTTGAAAATTCTGATTACAACACCCTTGACCTCATAAACGAGCTTTCGAGGTAGACAAATGAGATAGAAAATGTGCAAGTGTGTGAAAAAAGTGTGTAAGGTAGAGTGAGACAGATAGAAAACAACGAAATGAAAAAAAAAAAAAGAAAATTTAAGCAGTGGGTGGTGCCACCCTGTTCATTATTTCAAGGCCAACAGGCGCCGGAATAATTTGCATCGTACTTTAATCCTTCCTTTCCCCCTCCCACACATCCCTTCGTATTTTTTTTTTCTTTTTTTTCTTTTTCTTTTCTTACTTTTTCCTCCTCGTGTTCGATAAAGTTACTTCTACAATTCCCACAACGTGTTAGTTCGAATTATACGTTATCGAATGTGTTGGTAAAAGGGCTTATTGTTGGGTATCGACAAAAGGATCGAGTTGATTGATTTAGAAGGGTTCGGGATAATAAAACACAATCGATCCTAGATTTCCACCCCCTCCGCCCACGCGTAAACTTGATTATACGAATTTGTTAGAATTAATATGATTAGTTTAATACGTGTTATTTTATTTTGTTTAATACAACGTTTAATCGTAAGTAATTAAAATAATATTAGGTGTTGCAATTTATATTTGGTTTTATGATATTATTTTAAATTATAATTACATCGATATTGTGATTGTTTTATTTTTTTTTTTTAAGATTGACAAATGTTATTTAAAATAATAATTGTTGATGAAATATTTTCGAAGATTAATAAATTTGTTACATTATAGATAAATATTAAATATGTTTTTAATTTGTGTGTGTGTGTTAATTGTTACATCTGTTAAAAAAAATATTTTCATGTGTTCATTTTGATTGGGAATAATTAAAAATCGTTTATGGAATAATACTAATCATCGTTTTTTCTAACAAGTATATATATATAATATAAATAAT
>NW_014569915.1:71713-76012 GCF_001313835.1 Polistes canadensis
TAAATGTTCTTCTTCTTTTTTTTTTATATATATATATATGTGTACATCGAAATATGTAAATTTTCTAGATCAATGTTATACACACACACACATAGATTTTATTCATAGATATTTCTAAAAATATAAATATGGGGGCTTACCCCTTTCGTTCGTTTGTAAAATGATTCGGATAGGTCAAAGTCCAAGAGACACTACAAATACAAAGAAAGTGAACGTACGTTTTTCTTTTCTTTCTTTTTTTTTTTTTTATCGTACATCTTTCAAATGTATATTATGTTTATGCATATATGATTGGAATATATATATATATATAAAAGTATGTTTTACAGATGATTTATAAAAAATTAACAGTACACGATATAAATTTCTAAATGATAGGGAATAATTTTTGTCAAGTTTTTATTCGTGCGCAAATTACGATTGGTAATTAATCTTATCGTTTTCCTTTACGTAACATTATTTCAATCTAAAATATAATATGTTCGCGCGAAATGAAGGTTATTTAAATAAAAAAAAGAGAATCATAAAAAAACGATTTAATTAGATGAAAATTATAAATGAGAACCTTGTGTTTTTCTATATAATCCTGACACGCGTGTGCAATCTTATCTTTCAAATGTATATTATGTTTATGCATATATGATTGGAATATATATATATATATATATTATATTTAGAAATATTTATTACAGGTCAAAATATCATATATGACCATCTTACGAATTGATAAATAAAGTTGAATTAAAAGAATAAGTTGTTAATATTTTTGTTCTGGATATTTGGTATTGAAAGATCAATCGTTTTTTTCAACATAATTAATTACGTACGATTACGAATAATATTTCATTTCCGAAAAATTAATTTTCTTCCTAAAAAATCTATTTTTTAATATTTTTTCTTTTGATCGTACTTAATAATTCCATATAAATGTTAATACAAATAATTAAGTAAAACAAGAAAAAAGAAATCAGAAAATTGTATGAATAAATAAAAGATAGAAAGAGAAATGAGATGAGATAAATTGGCAATCGTTTAAATTTTCCCTTTTTAGAAAGTTTTTAGAAATAAATCAATTTAATTAGAAAAAATGTTGATGAAAATGTTTAAATATTATTTCAACATGTGTTTCGTCTTAAATAACTAACTTTTCACTTTCAATATAATCTCAGATTATTCTTTTTAGCATTTTAAGTATTTAACAACTTCTGCAATTATATATATATATATATATATATAAGTAAATAAATAAATACATACATACATAGGTGTACACTTGCAGATATTATAATGACGAGTATTAGATTGATAAAATTAAAAATATGTTCATAACCAATATCTTTTTTTTCTACCGGGACGATTTATTACCAAGATTACGAAGCTTTTATCACGAGCGTGCACGCTAGAGAAAACATCATATGTATTTGTATGTGTACTCATGTATATATAGAATATACTGGCACACACGTTGATCGTGTACACATGCAAGACCATTTACATTGAACAAACTGTTATGCTCGATGTTATATCCTACAAAGTAGTAACAATAATAATAATAATGATAATGATGATGATAATGATGATGATGATAATGATAATGATGATGATTTAACGAGCATATGTTCGTCAATGCTTCGATGACCGTTCAAGTAATTTTATTTATTTATTTTATTTTATTATATTTTATTTTAAAACGAGCGTGTGTTTGACATTATTATCGTGGGTTATCGAACACACACACACACACACACACACGTACTTCGTATAATTTTATTCGAATGGAAAAATGAAGGAATTATTTTATTTTATTTCGTATTTTCGAATTTTCGATTAAAAATCATTGTTTCAAATATTCTCCCCTGCTTTTATTTATTTTTAATTGTAATTTTATTCAACGAATCAACGAGATATATTTAATTCGAACAAAATTCATTGTTCTTCAATTATTTCATTGTTTTTTTTTTTTTTTAATTTAATAATTATTAATTGACGGAAAGAGATAGTGTAAAATAATACAAGTAGCACCTGCGATACGAGAGTATAGTACTCGGTTCGTCGACCTTGAACGAAATACGATAACAAACGTTGATAGAAACAGGAACAACCGATATCGTTCTCGATAATGACATTGCCAATAATTCTTCAATTAAAACAATCGTTCACACACACACACACACTCTCTCTCTAATCTTTTATTTCTAAATTTTGGTAACATCAGAAACGTTGGAGGAAATCAGCAAACAATTTTATCAAACGTGTTCTTGCATTTTTTTTCGTAAGAACTGAAATAAGGAAAAACAATTAAAAACAATGTGAATTTTTATTCTTACACGTATACCAGTAAATGGTAAATAATGTGTGTGTGTATAAAGTCGAGATAATGATTTTCTTTTTATTATTATTATTATTATTATTATTATTATTATTATTCTTAACGTGACCTGAGTAACTTTCTTAAATCGTTAACGTCAACTAACAAACGAGTTAATTCGCATCATGAATATTAAAAATAATATTCTCAAGAAGATAGTAAACACGTATGTGTATACGAATACATACATACATTATACGTATTCGCGAAGTTTGTTCTTTACTGTCACTTTTCTTTGTGAAAACACTATACATACATTTGCACGTTTTATGTACATATTATACTAACTATGAATCTGTCATGAAAATTTGTCAAATACATCTATGAAAATCAATTTTGTAATATACAATATAATAAAACAATTTATATATAATAAATTTATATATTTATATAAAATAAATAAGAGAAGACATCAGAAAAAAATCAATTGTTTAATCTACATGATAAGTTATCACAGAGAACTTGGACATAAAAAAGAAGTAGAACTTAATTTAACTAAGTTGAATGTTTCGTACCTTTATTGGGACTTTTTCAGCAACTAGAAATATTATTATTATTTTTCTTATATTATGACATACATGAGGCTCATACAATATATCATTTGTTTACATGTTACCTTAATTTTTACAGTTCAGGTTTAATCTACATATTCAAAATCATAAAACCATAATTTATTGTAATATGTTTCTCTGTTTCGTGTAAAGATTTATCAATCTTTATTTTATTTTTATTTGTTCTTGAAAGAGAAGTCCAAGTCCAATACGTATAAACTTCTTCTTGGATTGTTATCTATTGGATAATATGTGATATCTCTTGGTGTGTTAAGTATTTACAAAGATAAAAAAAAAACAAATAAGATAGACGTAAAAAGTGAACGTTCAGACAACGTATTGAAAGAAATTAATAAAAGAAGTAGAATTAGAAGTAGAAATGGTAGTAGAAATAGTAGTTATAGTCGAAGTAGAAGTAGACATTCTTTAGAATGAAAAAAAAATTCTTGTCTAGGGCCAACGCCCACACAACAGTTAACTTTGTATTCCTCTCCAACAATTTATATTCTTTTCCTTTTCTTGCATTCTATTTCACACATTTTTTATTTCTATTTTTTTTTTTTTTTAGTATACGTGCGTAGATACCATACTTATACAAGTGTGTATATATGTTTACGTGTGTGTGTATGTGATAAGTCTATATATCTATTTACTTTGGTATGTTTACAGTCGATAAAACGTGCTTGGTTCCCATGCACTTGCACAAACTGATGCTAACATGCATCAAATTTGAATGATTTTACTAATAAATATAACGAGATTATGAAATTATTTCATTGCAAGCTTTTACTTTTGTTTTATTCGAGAACAATTCTATTATTATTATTATTATTATAATTACTATTATTATTGTTTAAACTTTAATTTCGAAATAATAGGATTATCCGATATACTTTATCAGTAGTAATATTCATGTATGACAATTAATAGAAACATAAATCATCTATATTTCTTTTTATGAACACATTTATACACTTTTGTCTACACGTAGAATACTTTGTTGAGTTATAATTCGATCTGCAAATGTTTATAAAATGTTAGAGAATGCAATGATGTAAATTGTGCATCTTTGCCATTTCTTTGAAAAGTTTTGCTAAATATTTTTTATACTTTTAGCAAAGGGATTTTAATGATTTTTATATTAAATTAAAGTACACTCTTTTGTCTACGCGCAGAGTACCTTTTTGAGTTATAAATTTTGCATGTAAAGCTCARAAAATGTCAGAGAATGCAATGCTGTAAGTTGTGCATTTCTGCAATTTCTTTGAAAAGTTTTGGTAAATATTTTTTATATTTTTAGCAAACGGATTTTAATGATTTTTATATTAAATTAAAGTACACTCTTTTAGCTACACGTAGAGTACCATTTTGAGTTATAAA
>NW_014569915.1:77777-78767 GCF_001313835.1 Polistes canadensis
ATTTCAAATAAAAAATATAATATATTAGTAAAATAAAAAAATGCAGAAATTATGGGACTTAAAAAAAGTATATGAAAAATTTAATATACATTATCAAATATATATATATACATATATGAATTTCAATGTTCGTATCTAACGTCGCAATAAGGAATCGTCTAACAGCAGTTAGGGTTCTTGAAGCATTCGAGAAGCCGTCGTGCTCGTAGAGCCTAACACTTTCACCGGTGGATTTCTAATGGGAGAGAGAGAACTCGGTCTTTTCGGTCACGTTCACAACCGCAAGTTACAATTGAAGAAACTATATAAACTTTACGTGCTTAGTAACATTTACTTTAATAATCGTTTTAACAAAACATTGCTTGAATTTAAATCAAAAATAAAACAACTTATTTTATTCACACATTTTTATTTTTCTATCATATTTAATTTTTCTCATTTACACCCCTCATTTATCATTCGTGTTAAATATATATATTTCCCCCCTCCCCCGCCATCCCCCGCCCACAACTCGTGAATTTTTTATGTTCATCGTTTATTGTTGTTAAAACGAAATATCCGAATTTTGATCATTCCCCAACAGTATCCTCGACTTAAATGGGACTAACGTATTAAGAAAAAAAAAAAAAAAATAGATAGCTTCTTTTTTATTAGATTTAATCTATCTGTCTCTTTCCCTCTCGGAGGAGGACTACTTTGCATGTTCTAGACAGTTCAAATGCGATTTTCTACGGCTAAGTATTTTTCTTCGAGTAATTCTCTAACATAAAACTCGTTTGACGTAAATACGTTTATGTATGTATGTATATGTATATATGCGTGCATGTATTTTAATACTTATTTACGTGATTATCGTTGGAATAACACGGAACGTATGCAACCATCTACGTATACGTATTTTATTTCTACAAATAAATCCATTTTGTAATATTAAATGTATACTCTTTTGTAAGAATTCTAAATCTTTGCGTGAATTTTTGTATTTATTTT
>NW_014569915.1:79174-81780 GCF_001313835.1 Polistes canadensis
TCTTTTGTAAGAATTCTAAATCTTTGCGTGAATTTTTGTATTTATTTTTAACGGGATTGTTGTTTAGTCAAATTTTTATTTTTTATTAATCAATTCGATACAATTTAATTAATCAATAATTATACATTGGAAATATTTCTAATTCATTATTTTTCAACGATTATTTCAGTTTACATCTTTCGAATAATTTAACTTGATAATGTAATGAATTAAAATGTCGAAACAAACGCGAATGAATATTGTTTTTTTTCTTTTGGAATTTTTTATCGATGCACTCTAATTGTTTGCATCGTAAATTATAATTAATCTAAGAGATAGATAAACTCTACCTTTATTTATTATTTTATTTATCTTTTACAAACTTTGTTTACGAGAAGAAAAATAAATGTTAACACGAATAATAGATTTTGTTCAAACAATAATGCAACTTGTACGTAAAACTTAAAGAAAGTATATACACAAATGCAGTTATGTTAATCGAAACAGAGTTTACTTTTTGTCGTTGTTATTATTATTATTATTACTAGCCGAGTTTTCCAAGTTTCCAAGTTTTATTTCTCGACAGCACACATATATATATATATATATACATACACACACGAGTGAAAGTGTTACGACAAATATGTCGTTTTCGATCGGTCAAACGCCATCATCGTACAAAACCATAAAAAAAGGATAAGAAATCCGAGAAGAAATGGAGGGAAAGAGAAAGATGGAGAAAGGAGGAGTCGATGGCGATGGTGGTGGTTATGGTGATTGTGAAAAAGATGAAAGTGGTGGAGGTGGGGGGTTGGGGGTGGGGTTGTAGATGAAGGAAATAAGTAAGTCATTCGTTTGGTGTGAATGTAGCTTAAATATGTAACACAGTAGCATCGTGCCTTTTACCATGGTCGAAGCAAAGGAGGAGACATGGAGGAGAAACAATGGGAGGGGTAAAACGGCCTCGGTATGCGCGTGCACCTCCTCCTCCTCCTCCACCTCCTCCTCCCCCTCCTCCAGCTTCTATTCCAACTCCTCTTCCTTCTTCTTCGTCTTCAAAAGTGGCTTCCTCTGTCTCTCTCTTTCTTTCTCTACTCCTCCCCCTCCCCCACCCCCCTTCCCACCTACTCATTTGGCACACCGTTTCTTCTACGTGCTCGAGATTAACCACTTCGATGTGATTTTAAAATCAACCCACTCGAACTGAAACACACACCATTCCTGACATCGAACTTCATCCCATAACACTTTTTCCCATCGTTTTGTTTTATGGTATTATCATTTTTGTTAAATATTATATGGGATAGATTTTTAATGATAATTTAATTTAATGTTATTGTTCGTGTGTCATTTAAAATATTTTCAAATTTATTAGATACTCTCGTAAATAATATTAGACATTAGAATTGATTAGTATGAATAATTATAAGAATAAGAGAGAGTGAGTGAGAGAGAGTGAGAGAGAGTTATTGTAATTATTTTTCACATGTGTAAATGATACGATGATTATTCTATTAACGTGTTAATATTGTTTTAAAACATGTAAATTGTTATTTATTAGTAATTAGAATATACTTGTCAACTTACAATTAACGAATAAATCATCGTTAAATGTGTTATCTTGTATATATAGTCTTTGTTTCTTATATATACAAGTATCCGTTGGCGAAAGGTTAGACACGTTTCCTTAATTAGGATTCGTAGAAAGTATTCTAAACACTTTCGAAGTCATTCCTTCAAGCGTTTGAGATTGCTCTCGTACTTATTTCAATATAACTTATAGCTACAGTTTATCGTATTAGCCCACTTCTAAACGCATTTGTCTAGTGTAGACACTTTTATTATTATTTTAACTCCTATATTATACCATTACCAGTATCACTTTTACTAGTAGAACAACTATTATTTAATATCATTAAAATTATTAATATTGCAACAACAACAACAACAACAACAACAACATTATTACATCATTACAAATGCAACTGTTAGTGTATGACCACAAATATTGTTTAACATTATAATAATTATTATCGATTATTAACATAATAAAACTAATAATACAATCATAAATATTACTAGCATAATAAAAATTACAATTATCTAATAATGTTATTAGAATAATAATAATAATATCATTTGTTATTACTACACACAACTATCTACTAATACCAACTACAATATTATATTACTAGATACATAATAATGTCTAATATTACTACTGTATAAATATTAATTCTACTTAAGTTTGGTAATATTTCCTAGTAGTTTTATTATTACATTGTGTCATTGGCAAATAAGAAGTTACTTCGAATTACAACGGCATCGTCGATCTTTCTTCCTGCTGTTCGTTACCAACCAGACCGAGATTGCATTCAACGAACTCCTCCTCCATAGCTTCCGGAATAAAAGACTCCTACTATGAGATTGTGTTGCACTTATGTTACTCATTCGTTCACTTCATCAGATTTTTCCTTATCGAATCTAAAAACATTCGAGTTTCACCCTTTTTTCTTATTCGTAATAGAAAAATTATGCACAAAGTTTACCCATTTTTACTATCAGTAAAGATTTCGCAAAACTATTTATATACAACTATGTTTTTATAGTACTTATATTAGATACAT
>NW_014569915.1:82139-92169 GCF_001313835.1 Polistes canadensis
TTTTTTCTTATTCGTAATAGAAAAATTATGCACAAAGTTTGTCCAATTTTTACTATCAGTCAAGATTTCGCAAAACTATTTGTATACAATTATGTTTTTATAGTACTTACATTATATACATACAATATTTTAGTTAAAAACATTGTAAAATGTAAAAAGGAATGTTCTTCTGCTTGCTTGAGTACCGAGAAAGCTTATCGGAGTGTGGAATCTTGAGTATATTAAGTGAAAACATAACACAACAGAAAGAACGAACCCAAAACGTTCGTGATTTCACCGGAATTTGCCCTCGAAAATGATACTCGTAATTTTACTGGAAAATTGGCTACGGTAAAAGTAAAACAGAGAAAGAGATAAAAAAAGAAGAAGAGGTAAGAAAATAGAATTGGATAGCAGTGAGTAGTAGAAGTGGGAGGGAACGGTAAAAATTGGTTTCAAGGTTCTTCGAGTAGGAAGAGAAGACCCGTTATTGTCTTACATTTTGGTCGACCCCCATAGTAACTGACTGCCCTCTCTTTCTTTCTCTTTTTTTTCCCCCTCTACTCCTACCCCTACCTTTTTTTTCCTCTCATTCTTTCCTACGTATTTTGCAGTCGATCAACAGAAGACACAAAAAAAAAGAAAAAAAAAAGAAAAGAAATTGATTTCGCGTGACATCCGAATTTCAAATGGTCTTCTTCAAATGAATTCGGTATCTTCGAGGTCATTGCGAATTCCTGTAGAACGTCAATGACCGCGAACACTAATTATTATTATTAAAACGTAACTGTCGTTGTTCTTTACAAATCCTCCCTTAACCCTCAAACCCCTTTCCCACCTTCTCACTTTTTTAAGAAACGCATCAGACTAATTTTCTTTAATCATGCACAATTTTTCCTAAAATTATTTCATCGTTGCATAATTGTTACATGTGTCCTCACTTGATTGTTATTTTATTTTCTACTTGATCATCGACAAAAATTCTATCCCATTAACACCCACCCATCCCTCTTTCCACCACCATTATTATTATTATTAAACATTTTCCTCTTTATCTTCAATTTCATCTTGTTTTACTTTCCCGATGTAAATCGATGGGAAATAAAATGGAAAAGAAAAACAAATAGAATAAAATCTCGCGATTCCACCATCGAGAACATGGGGTTTTAGTTATATTGGTAATATCGAATACCTGGAATAGGGTCGATAAAATTTCTCGTTGACGACATGACGATGACGAGGGAACACGCTGGTGTTTCTTCGGTTCTTAAATGTGACGTCAGGATAACGTAGAAGGAGTTCCGTTAAGTCTTCTTTCTCTCTCTCTCTCTTTCTCTCTTTCTCTCTTTCTTATGGTGGAGAAGGAGGAGAAGAAGAAGGTGTTGTGGGAATCATCCGGTTTGAAGATCCTCGTACCTCCACCTCCACCTCCACCGTTTTCTTTTCCCGTGCGAGTACTACCTCACGGAATTCTATCCACCTGCTTTTCAACAAGAGAAAGAGAGAAAGAGAAAAATAAAAAGAAAGAGAGAGAGAGAGAGAGAGAGAGACGACCTACCTACCTATGGTTCGTCTCGTGTATAAGTACTCAAGTTTCCGCTCTCGTTATCCCTAGCTGCTTTTATCGTCTCCTCCTGCACGACCACCTCCTGCACCACCTCCTGCACTTTCCAGTTCCTTTTTCTTCTTGTTCCTTCTTTTCTTACCTTTCCCCTTTCGGTTGCAACCTATCGACGTTATCTTTAGACTTTCAATGAGTTTCCTTAGACTTGGTGATGGTGGTGATGATGGTGGGTGTTGGTATATGCAGTAACTCTGACACATTTTACTTCAAATTTTGTTTCTTTTACGGTTCCCTTTGTTAAATTGTCTTGTTACCTTTATTTTATCATCCTTATTATTTTTCTTCCCAATATATCCTTTTTCTAGTACTGAATAAATATGGTTTTTAGGATTTTGGAATATATTTTATCTTTGTGATCATAAGTATGTATGAAATTTATCGTTTGTTTTTCTTAGTGTTGTTGTTGTTAATTCTTTTTTATTTTCGTAATACTTTGTTCGCGTTAATTTCGATCAATAATGATGAAGGTTTTTGTTTTTTAGATTTGTTACAATTAGATTTCATGCACGAACGAAAGATATTATTAATATTTACGAATATAATTGAGTTTTTTCGCCAGAATTTTAATTTAAATATCAAATTGCATAAAAATTTAACGTATGACGGATATAGCCGTCAAAACACACAAAATTCTGCCATTCTTCCATGACGGATATAGTCGTCAAACACACTTAACTGGTTAAGAATGAATATTGGGATAACAAATATATATACAAATGACGAAAATTCTTTAGAAAAGACAGAAAAAAAAGAAGAAGAATTTTCTTTGATCGTACCCAAAGTTCCCCATGAACCAACCCCCAGCCCAAGACCCAGACCCAGACCCCCTAGTCGCGTGTTCCAGCATGCGACCAAGAAACCATAAATAGAAATGCTTACAATTAGTAAAGTTTACTGAGTTGAAGGAAATGGGTAGTTAATACAAACATAATGTATAAGGAAGTATTTAATCGTATTCAAAAGACGACAAGAAAGAGAAAGAGAGAGAGAGAGAGAGAGAGAGAAGCCATAGGCTTACGTTGGTAACAACAGCAGCTCGATAAAGTAGCTGAAGAATTGAGTCTGTTAAGGTTGCTGCCAACTTTCTCAACGGGCAACCTCCTCTCCTGTGGCTTTCGTTTCTCCCTGACTTTCGTGAACTCGTTTGAAAGGAACAACGAACATGTTATTTGCCAATGATCCAATTTTTGTCTTCCTTTAACAAATCGCGTTTACGAAACATTTCAAACAAATCATTATAATAATCACAATTGGGATCGGTCTGACCACGTTGTTCACGTTGCTCACATTGGATTAACTTGTAGATGATAGTTCTTATGGTAAATTATTAAAAGTCAAGGAAAATAATTTGACGTATGTTTAATAAAATGGGATTGGGATTGGGGTGGTGAAATGTTTGAAAAAAACAATGACAATGTATTGTTTATTATAAAGAGTCTGATGATATTTGATTTGGTTTGAGAATGTGGTGTTGTTTGTTGAGAAATTATTTGAATTTATTACAGAGAGAAAGAGAAATAGTAAATAAAAATAAAACAGGATAACAATTATAATAATATTAACCCTAGAATTACTAGCTAGGGTAGATATTTACCCCAGGTTTTTAGACGTTAAATGAAGATCTCATTGTTTTTCAGTACATCCATTTATTTCAATCGATTTTATTTAGTAAAATTGCATTTACTTTTAACCATTCTCTTTGACATGAATAAAACCCCCCAAAAAATTCATATATTTAAGTCAGAACAGTTTGTAGAACTTAAAAAAAAAACTCTTCAAGTATAAATCTATACCGAAGTTTGTATTTGTAGAAGAATTAAAAAGTAAAAGGATGGTATGGAGAAAGTGGACGACGACAGATTGTGTGTACGAGTTACGTAGAAGAATATTTCTCTAAGAAAATAATTGAACGAGCTTTGAAAAAAGAATAAGAAGAATAAAAATAAGAAAAAGTAGAAGAAACAGAAATAGAAGAAGAAGAAGAAGCGCCATTATTCCGTCGTTTAGGCGTCTCTCGGTAGTCGTAGGGTTCGTCGTCGTAGGGTTGTTCAACGTTCGAAGGGTCTCTGCTCTGCTGGAGACGACGCGTTCGTCGTTCAAGAGAGAAAGAGAGAGAGAGAGAGAAATAAAGAAAGAAAGAAAGAGAAAGAGAAAGAGAGAGAAGGAGAGAACGTGATTTGATAACACGGCATCGATCCGTAGCAGCCTCTCAGGATGCTTCGTCCCTTCTCTTTTCCCTCCCTTTAACCTTTCCTCTCTCACTCACTCCTACTATCTTTTTATCTCTCTCTCTCTCTCTCTCTCATACACACACAAACACACAGACACAGACACACTCTCACTCTCTCATTTCTCTGATTCTCTCGTTGCCGCAACGAGGAGAATTGTAAATACCAACGACGCGCCTATTCTCTCTCTCTCTCTCTCTTCCTCTCTCTTTCTGTCCCCCTCACCCTCTCCCTTCCCCTTTAACCATCCCTCCCTTTTCTCACTTACTCTCGTAAGTGTGAGAGAGACGAAGGTGGATAGCAAAGTCGACCCTCATCCTCCTCTTCTCACTCTGCGTCCTGCTGTGCAATAGAAAGAGAGAGAGAGAGAGTGAGAGAGTGAGAGAGAGGAGAGAATCCTCCATAAATTCCCCGTCGTCGGGTTATTCCGGACGTGTCGGTACAACGAAAATATTCAGCACGTGTGACGAGTTACGTCGGTAATTCCCGTTGCGTTACGTCGTGTTGCACGTTGTTGCCGTTTGCAGTTGCAGTTGCAGTTGCAGTTGCCGTTAGCGTTGGCTATTGCTGTTGGCTATTGCCGTTGCTGTTCATTTTACTTGGTTCTGTTGCTACTCTTGCCCCTTCCCTACTCCTCCCCCATCCCCAACCACCACCACCTCCACCACCCCTTTTTCTTCCAGATGCAACTGCGATCTAATAGTAGGCGGACTTTTCTCTTATTCTCTCTCTTTCACACTCTTCTTGTCCCTTCTTCTCGTACTATTTCTTTCTGTACTCCGTAATCCGTGGAAAAGGGCTATTAATAGCAAAAACAGAAGGGGACGGAAATCTCCGATGAAGGGTGGAGTGGAGTGGTGGAAGGTAGTCGTGCTTGGTGAATCCTTAATATTCACGTTTTATTTTCATGCACTCATTACGGAAATATACTCCGGGACTGAATTCTTGTTTTCTTTACGTTCCCTTTTTTTTTTTTTTTTAAATAGATATCTATATATCGTTTTGTTTTTTTTTTACAAATCCCCATGTTAACGTGAATCTTTTAAACCAACACGTCAAGTTTCTCTCATGAGTTTTTTTAATTTTTGAAGAGAAGAAACCAAAAAAAGAAAATTAGATAAATTAGGGAGAAGAATTATTGTTTAAATGTTAATTAAAAAAACGTGAATTTTGTATTCTCATTAAACTTGTCATTTTTTCTTTCTATTTTTTGTTGTCATTAATTTGACCCATTAAATACTATTTGATTAGATTCGATTCGATTCGTAAATCAAACCTTCAAAGTACCGACTACGAATTAGAATGAGTATTGGTATTACTATTACTCACGTAGTTATTCAAACATCGATCAAGACCATCCGCTAATCTCCATAAATTTGTCACGTGCGAACGTCGAAGCACGCTTTGTTTACGTTCACATCGTCTACCAAGTGAAAGTTCCACCATCATTGGATAGATAGACAGAGAAAGACAGAGAGAGAGAGAGAGAGGAAATTTAACGCATACGTTCTCCGCGTGCACGTTTGTGTTAATTTATGCTCATACGAGAACCTAAAATTAGAATACGAATGAATAATCGAAAAAGGAATTAGTATGAATTTGTCTGATTCTATTTCATATTATGTCTACTTTAAAATATAATAAGGATAATGATATTTAACAAAAAAATTCGTAGGGGGGTGGGTGGGGGAACATTTTATAATAGATTTGATTTCTTTACGAAATTATTAATTCGAATTTTCAGATTAAAAAAAGAAAGCCAAAAGTGAGAAAGACCTCGGACTATCTTTGATAAGAAGTTTGAAATAAGAATCGGGGGTGTGGGGTGGAGGGGGTGGAAGGGAGTTATCTCTTTGTCTCGTAGGAAACAGCTTCTCTCACCCCCTCCCCCATCGATAAGTCGATTTTTCGCTCGAACAAGCTTTCCTTGTCAAAGGAAGAAGATGTTCGTTTCACGAATACTGCCGACGACGTGCAACAAAATCGAGTGGGAAAAGTCCTAGAAATTTGTATCGAACCCTTTTTTCTTAACGTAAGACACGTGGAAATTTATCAATTCAACAACAATTGTTTTTAAATGAAAACGATTAGAAGAATTTATTGAAGATAAATTAATAATTGTTAGCAGTTAATCAGGAAATTTTGATGAATAAATTCAAAGTTTCAATAAATTCATCTTAAAATTCAACCAAATATGATTTTCCTAATCAACACGATGACAATGTATAAAATAAAGAAAATTAGAATAGAAGAAAAGAAGGAAGAGGGTTGATCGAAGGGGAAGAAAAAATTACTTGAAATTTCGTCAAATTCATTTTCATGCTAACTTCGTTTTGATTAGTTTAACGTTTCGTCCCTTTATTGGGATTTCTTCAGCAACTTAATCCTCTAAAGTTCAGCGTCTTTTTTATTTAAACAGACATACATTTTTTGTAATAAATTCAAAACACTACACACCTACACTTCGTTACTTCTTGATCCGTTATATTTGAACACTCAAACAAAATTCAGTTCTAGTTCTTTTTTGAATATCCAAATTCCCTAAGATACCTGTTTATTAATAATTGTATTTTTGGACAACAGAAACAATTAATTTCATGATAATATTGAAAAGATTAAGAACAATATAAAGCAACCATATGGTAATAATTGAGAAAGAGGTAAGATGGTCAACGATTGAAATAAGAAAAGTTTGGATTTGATAGCGAAGGGAAGGGAGGGGAAGGGTTTAGATCATAGGGAAGTTAAAAATCGTTCGATCGTAAATTACACAGTCGCTTTATTAAATTATCAAGAGCCGAGACGACTTGTTGTATTACAAGAGGAATGCGAACGGAGTACGAACGAAGCGATTGGCTTCAAGGCGACAAGTGGCCTGGCCAATGAACCGGCGGTGGTTCGACCGAAGTCTACTTGGTTGGTTGCTTGGTTGCTTGGTTAGCTGTTTAGCTTGCTAGTTGATTTTCTTGTCTTGTTGTATTAACGCGTAAGGACCAACAAGAAGAAGAAGAAGAAAAAAACAAGATGTAAAAGAAAATAAAACAAGCAACAACTCTGACGAAGAGTCGAGATTGTCTTAGCCATTTGTCTTAAAAAAAAAAAAAAAAAAAAACAAATCATTAAACCGGATAATCATTCGAACGATATAAAACGAGAACGATTTCTAAATCCTCCTAAACGAGAAATGTATTACGTTTTGTCTGTCCCCGTTGATAATTAAATGCAAAATGCAATCGTGTTAACAGAACGTTGATAAATTATTTTTTTTATTAGATTAAAATTACAAACGTTTATATTATATAATCAGTTTTGGTTAATTGCAATTTACATTTATTTGTTCTTATTTTTCTTTCTTATTTTTCTTCTTTCTTTATTCAACTATTAATTAGGTAGGATATTTTTTAACGTAGTAGTCGAATTCTTAACGGATTCGTTATTTTCGTAGTTCCGAGATCACGGACGGAAAATCGAAGGTCAAGAAACGACCTTCGCGAGAGTCGACCTTATCGATAATTCATTTATATATACTCCCTTGAGTTAAGGGAGAAGCAAAGGGGGTGTAAAAAGTGAAAAGGTAAAAAGAAAAGAGACGAGAAACAGCTCTCCCCCTCATCTTATACGAGTCTCTATTTTCTATTTTCTTCTTTACTATACTTCTCTTTACACTTATTTTCTTCTTTTTCTTTCTCTTCTCTTCTCTCTCGTGTATATTACACTTCTCTTATGCGCAAGCGCACGTGCAACACGCCCCAACAACACCAAGAAGAACTTAAAACAAGTCTCTCACTTTTTCACGGAATACGATCATAGGTTTATTCCTACCGTTAAATTTGTTACCACCGGTCGGTAAAAGCATATGCAACGAGAAAGATAACTCGATCGTTAAAGATGTCTTCTCTTATTGTGACCTTGACTTCTTCTTCTTCTTTTTGTAATTCTACTCCTCCTACTGTTAATCTTGTTTTTCGCATTAAAATCTTCATCTTCTCTTCTCAATCTTCTTCTTCATTCCTCCCCCCCTTCCCCTCTGTCTCTTTATCTTCATTTAAACGATCTTATCGTTTTCTTAGAGTATCTTCCGAGCTTCATTCCATTAAACTTCGCGTTAAAACGATAGCGCCACGTATTTAAACGAAACATTTGTATCTCATTCGTATTCCTTTAGTTATACCTTTCTTTTTCTCTTTTATCATTGTCATCATCATCATCATCATCATCATCATCATCGTCATCATTTTCTCTATCGTGAAGTTTAGTCTCAGTTTACACTTGGACGATTTCCAGACTGCGTCGAGCGATTTAATTGACCCGTCGTCAAATGTAGGACACGTTCCTCTGACAAATAACGTTTTGTATTTCGTAAAGGGATCATCATCATCATCATTATTATTATCAAGAAAATGATGTTAAATATTTGTTGTTTGTTCTCATAGATGAATTTGTCCGAAAATTCTATTGGCTTTAAAATATATCGAATTAGAATTTGATTTTTGTATTGTTACCATCTGTCGTTAAAGTTTGATCAAAGTTCTGAAGTACGATGTTGAAGAAGTTGAATTTATCTGTTTGCTGAAAAATTATGATTTTAAGAATGATCTTAGTAGGTGGCGGTAGAGGTATGCGTTTTTATGATGTGAGAATGGTCACGTGGGGATAGAGAAAAAATAAGGTTGAAGAAATGAATAGATTTTTCAAGGCTACAGAAGAATTCTAAAAGGAATGAAAGATTGGTCGTTGAAGAACGGTAGAAATAACAGTTGAAATAGTAGTGATATCATAGTTATTGTTATAAATGAAAAATGATCAGACGAATGAACATATTTTCATAGGTTATGAAAAGATTCTAATAAAATAAAGAAGTATAAGGAAACTGAAATATAATTGAACAGATTTGAATAGGATTGAGAAGAATTGGTAAAATAGAACTTAATAGAACTGAAAAAAAATGAAAACTGATCAGACGAATGGAAAATGTTCACAAAAGACAACAGAGAGATTCTAATAGAATAAAGAAGTTATAGGTGGTCATGCTGGTTTTACAAGATAAAAAAGGAAACTCTCCAAAGAAAAAAGAAAACAGAACAATTGGGCAGATTCGGATAGAGTTATAAATCACTGAAAGATGTTTTTATAGGTTTCCCAAATTGGTAAGATATTTCCTTGTAACTGGTCAAACAATCGATTCTTTTCTTGTCACTGTTCAATTCATTATATATTAGCAACAATAAGAAAGAAGCAGCTTGTTGAAGAAAAATCGACGAAATTTAAAATGAAAAAGAAAGTAGTAGTTAAACATAGAAAATCAAATGAAATGAAATAAAAGAAGAGAATAGTTTTTCGGAAAACGTTTTAACAAATATCTTTGTATTGTACTATAACTAAAATGTGATTCCTTCAATCCCCGTCTCCCTCCCCCCTATTTTTCGAATTTGTCTCTTTCTCACTCACTCGTTCCTTTGGTGTGGAAAGGTAAATGAGCTTTCTTCTTCTCAAAGAAAAAGAGAAAATGTCTTCCTCTCGTTTTCTCGTTTGGTTGGTGCGCGCGTGTGAAGCTTCAAGCGAGCGAAAGAAAAAAAAGAAGAAAGAAAAAGAAAAAGATAGGCATGGGGAATGTGCGTGTAAGTGTGTGCGTTCACGCGCCGATGTATATTTAGCACGTGCACGGCATTTCTCGACCCATATACTCGACGAGTAGCACCACACAAAATGTCTTTTCTATGTTAGAAAAGGGCCTATCTCATTTTCTCACTCTCACTTTCATTCTTTCTTTCTCTTTCTTACTTTACACAATCCCAAACTGTAACGAATTTGGGGAAATAAAAGAAAACTTTCCCATTGAGTTGCATTATTATTTTATCTTCTTTTACCGAAATTTTTATGTTTTTTCTTTTATTTCGACCATACCTACAAATTCCTTCAAGAATTATAAAATAACAAGGAAAAACCCATGATATTTATGAATTTTAACGAAGGGACATTTCTTTTTTCTCGAACACACGTTCGAAAAATATTTGTCAAGAGAAAAAAAAACAAAAAAATATAAAAGAAAAGAATTTTTATTGAGAATTTGTATAGAATGAAGATACCTGAATAAGTAACCATTATATTTATAGTATTTATATTATTATAAATATATATAATGTTAATATAATAAAGATTTTATTTTTCTTACGAATTGAAATCCATTACATTTGAACGT
>NW_014569915.1:92420-103596 GCF_001313835.1 Polistes canadensis
ACTTCCTCAGCAACTCGATCGTTATTGTTCACGAGTCATTCATTTCTAATTACAGTCATAAGTATATACACTATCTTATACATACAGTCAATTCTGAACCATTACCCTACCACAACTTTTCGAACATTAATTAGTAATATATATTATATTTATGCACTTGAGAATCCTGCATTTTCGTGATCAAACCTTATCGATAAGGATCTATCTCGATATAGGGATAAACAGTGAGTCATTGTCGAGTATATAGTATTATTGAGGGGGTGGGGGGATGGGGAGGGTAAACTTGGGTTAACCAGTACTAAATCAATGTGCAGTCACACCGATATAGACGTATTATCTTCCTAACCCTCTGTCAACCAACTCGTGTCGCGCATCTGTGCAACTCTCGACGATTTACTGTTAATCGATAACACTGTACTTGCGAAGAAGCATTACGAAGACGCTGACCCTTTGCCTGTTTTATTCGTTTGACACCCTTTTCCCTTCCTACTAGCCCTTTCCGACTACCCCCCTTCCATCCCATCAACCCAACTTTCAATCCAGCTCAACAGAAAAAGAAAAGTAAAGTGTAGATGAGTTTCGATTAAAAAATTTCGTATTGTTCAATAATTCTTTTTCATATTTAAAATGAAATAATATATTGAAAAGTGTAATCATAAGTTTATTAAACTTTTTGAAATCAATTTGTATATCTAATTTTTCTGTTCATTTCTCAAGGACGCGTAACTTTATTCATCGACGTTTATCATAAATTCGTTAATACGATACGATAAATTATAAAAATGGCTTGAAATGTTTTCTCTCCCCTCCCCCCGTCCCCTATTTATTACGTTTAATTGTATTTTATTTCGATTCGATAAATAAAGACAAGTACACGTTTATCGTTTATTTGTAATAAAATGAATTAATGTTGAATCGTTTATGCAAAACTTATTTTCTAATTTAAAAGAATTAACACGAAAATCTAAAGTTAGTTACGTAATTCTTTTACTTATTCGATTATTTATTTCCTTGAAAGATAGAAAAGTTTCATGAGAAAATTGTTCCTTTTTAAGATAGAAAAAGAAAGAAATAAAGAAGTTGGGTTGACTGAATGAATAATAATGTAAGTTAATTGTAAATAACCATGACAAAAATAGGAAAAATTTTGCATGCATGCACTATATATATATATATAGTTACAATGGTAACTGTATCGTACTTATACTTCCTATTACATGGTAATCGAGTAGCGTAACGAGAATGAACGTCCCACATTATCTAACTTAATTTCCTTTCCTTTGACCAGTCCGTTATCGTGTCTCCCTATTGGCTTGGCAATGTCGCGGTTATCGTACCACGGAATAAATAAAAAGGTTAATCGATTAACGGGGCAACACCAGCCGATAACTCAACTTTTTAATATTATTACTTTATCGAGTATGGTTGAGTTAATTCTTCGAAGAATTCGGTACGATAATCATCCGAAAACTTTGTTTCAATTATTACATTGTTTTCTTTTGACTACTTATCTCGAATAATATTTTTTTTTCAATAATTTTTCCCATGGAATCATTGATTTCAAATGTTTTGTTTCTTGTTAAATAATAAGTACTTGTATGTGTGTATATTTTAATATAAACTTAAGAATTATACTAATGCGATATATTGGATGCATCATTTGTTTTTTAGATGTTTTTAAACGGTGGTTTTACGTAATTTTTTGTATTCTAGTTAGATAGGTGGTCAGAGTTGCATTTAATATTGTTTGTTATAGATCACGAATAGAATGCATATTAAACATTTTTTTATTGTAAATCATGAAAGATATGATTATAATTAATTCCGAATGGCATTAGTATCGATTTATATGATCGACTAACGAGTCATTTGAGAAAACATGTTTCTCAATTTGGTGTAATAGTTATTATCTGATATTACTTAATAACGATACATTGGATATTACCACCTAAATCGGGAAACGTACATTTAATTAATTATCGATTAAATACGAGGAGAGACAGATGAGACAAGAAAAAAAAAAAAAAACAAAAATAAATAAGGGTTGTAAAGAAAAAAAAGAAGTATAACCCAATGCATATGATATTATCGATTAGGTTCGTACTTGAATAATTTGAGAACAGGTACGACAAAATTAATTGCTTAGACACCATATATCGAAGTGATATTACATATAGTGTGTCTCGAGAATACGAGGTGAGGTTAGTTCACAAGTGGAATGGGAAAGAAAGGTGGGGTGTGGTTACGACCAGACGAAAAAGCATTGACGATGGATGTAGAACGAAGGAAGCAACGTTTGAAGCAGCAGCAACAGCAACAGAAGTAGCAGGGGTAAAGGGTCGAGGTTGATGGTGGTAGTGGAAAGGGGATGCTTGAGGTGTGGATTCATGGGTTACACTCAGCGGCTTCTGACGTCACGAGGCTTGTACGCAAGCTTACTACTACTACTATTACTGTTACTGTTACCATACCACCACCATTACTATCTTTTTAGGTACAGTAGTACCACTACCATCACCATCAGTGGCACCAGCGCCACCACTACTACCACTTCCAATATTATAACTACTAGATACTACTACTACTACTATTACTACTACTATTATCAATCCCCACCATCAATATGGTTCTTGAACAGACTCATGTTGGACAGTGTACAAACGTAACACGCCGATGCCACGGTCACTACTATTACTATTACTATATTTTACTACACTATACACAACTACTATTATTACCAGTCAGTTAGCAACGGTAGCGTTAACAGGCCTATACTGTTGAACCAACCCCCATCATTACTATTAATACCGTCTCCATTACTAAGCTACAAGCCAACCTAATCCCAACATTGTCGACAAAAACACCGTTCTCTTTAGGACAACCATCAAAATGAACAAACAAGTTTTCTTCGAAATTAACTCGACGACCATGATCATCATCATACAAATACAATTATTTTCATTATGTTTTTCTCTTTAAATTTTGTTCAATGTTTCATTATATATTCATTCAATGTTTTCTTATTACTAATCCTTATCGTTTTCTTTTTTTTTTCAATTCTTTTAAACATTGTTGCCCATTTTTGTTCTTGGTTGTCTTTAAAACCCTTATTCTTGTTTCTCTGGCAAGCCAGCCAAGTGCTGTTGCTTGCTCGATTACAGGATAAGTGTTGTGTCGAAGGATGGAATAAGTGTGCTTTGGATGAGAAAAAAAAAAAGACAGAGAGAGAGAGAGAGAGAGAGAGAGAAAAGGGTGACCTGAACGAAGGAGAAAAATATAAAGGGAGAAAGAGAAGGAAGAGCAATACCTAATCCTCCCTTCGTTGGCCCACGCTCGGCAGGAAATCAATAGAAAGGGATTCTCTTTCTCTCTTTCTCTCTTTATTTATCTATCTATCTATCTTTTTCTTCGTCAGGTCTTTTTTTTCTTTTTTTTTTTTTTCTTTTTTTTTTTTCCTATCCTTTTTCTACTAGCCGCAGAACATGGGTCGGTCAAAGAAGCTGAGAAAAAGGCCATGCTCTTTTACCTTCCATTCCCTTACTTTGAACAATCTTTTTTTTTCTTTCCGTTTCTTTTTTTTAATCCTAATCGTCCCTTTCATTCCACACCGTTCTTTCCTTTTATATTCGTCCACTTTCGTTCTATCCTTTAACACCGAAATCTCGAATCGTCATCGTGTTTTCTATCGGAACTTGGACAATAAAACAAACAAAATCAAACGAAAAGTTGGGAAGGGAAAAATAAGAGTCAGAAGGGTTGTTACTTGATTTACCCTCGATTAAAATCCTGATAACGATTCTTCTTTTTTTATTATCAATTTATTTCTCATTTTTATGCATTTTTCAATCGAACGAATTAAATCATTTGCCCTTTTTTCTGTTTTTTTTTTGTTCAATGTCAAGGTAACTGGAGTATACTGTTATCGATTTTATGTGTTAGCAAACGTTCAAATGTAATGGATTTCAATTCGTAAGAAAAATAAAAAGAAGTAGAAGAAGAAGAATAAGAAAAGGGCTCACGTGGTGGTAGAAAGATAAGAGTGAGGGGTTTTAAAACGAGTCAGGTAGGTTCTCTCGTCAATAGGGTCTCGTTTTCCAACCGTGCCACCAACCGGCTGCCCTTTAAACTATTACGTAGAATTTAGAGACTCGTTATTCGTTGAAGTGTATCCACTCTCTCTCCTCTTCGTCCTTTTCGTATTCCCCGTCATTTTCTATTCTTCGAACCCCTTTTCATCTTCATCTTCTTCTTTCATGTGCAATCGTTACAGAAAAAAAAAAAACCACACACATTATCGAATATATCGTAATATTCAATTAGATTTATTCTAAGTTGCATACATTTAATTGCAATTTTATTCAATTGAATTTCATTCAAATTATCCAACAATTTTCTTTTTTAATTTATTATAGAAAAATGTATCGTTTAAAATATAATTACAAAAGATTTCTATAAAACAATTACACAATCGTACAATAAATCATTATTATTTCGGATTACGATTAATTCGAATTCAATTGTATAATCATTTTTCCAAACAATGTTAACAATAAATAATAAACTTGCTTCTTTCTTTTTTTTTCAATCGAATAATTTTGAATATAATTCAGAGATCGATTTTCTATTACTAAATCGTTTGAAAAAATTCTCGAACATTCGAAAAGATATCCGATCAGCGTATCGGATGATAGGATGAAAGAGGGAATGAGGGATCCGATCAATGAAACACGCATCTCTCTCCTCTCCTCTCTCCTCTTTCTCACTCACTTTCTC
Organism: Polistes canadensis; assembly: GCF_001313835.1. Lineage (NCBI taxonomy): Eukaryota > Metazoa > Arthropoda > Insecta > Hymenoptera > Vespidae > Polistes > Polistes canadensis. The sequence continues at coordinate 97,194 of NW_014569915.1, forward strand.
ACAACCAACCAACCAACCACCCACCCACCCTCTTTCTATGTCTGTGCGTGGGTTCTTTCGAGTAAACGTTACGTCAGTGGGCGTAGCGTGACGTAACGGAAGTACGTGCGTCACCGATGATGTAAAGTAACGGGCGGAAGAGGAGGATGAGGAGGTGGAGGAGGAGGAAGTGGAAGTGGAGGAGAAAGAGGAGAAACGTCCGAAAGAGGCCACTGACGAAAGGGAGGGGGTATGGGAGGGAATGAGTGAAGGGGGGGAGAGGACTTGTTGCATGTCCTTTTACAGTTGGCAATCTTTACGACCATTGACATCCTACCGAAATCTTGTCCCTTATGCTATAACATTTCCCGATTATGATTGCAATAACACGAAATCTACAAATAGGGACCAGGAATAAAAGAAGGGTTTTTTTTTGTAAAGAGAGAGAAAGAGAGAGAGAGAAAGTGGGATAGAAGATAGAAAATAAAAGAATGATAGGGGGATATAGAAAGAAGATGCCTCGTAAAAACGTGTCCGCGCATATTCTCATCGAGGGCGCGAATACTTGTTGCATATCCGTTTGCGCATGTGTCGTATTCTTAAGATTCTACGTTAGTGGGTCAGAGAAATGAGGGAAAATGTTTTTCCTTATCTATCGAGATCTATGCGTTAGAAAGAAAACGATTATACCAGGTGTATACTCTTTTGTGTTTGATACATTTTTATGTAATAATAATTAACCCTTTGGACTCTAGACTGTTTTCGCACGGATTATTCAGCAACTCGAATCCTTTCGTAGCGTCTTTGGTAAATTTCTTTTCTCTAACATAAAAATAGATGAACATATTATTAATTAACGCATTAAACTTTGATATTTTGATATTTAATGTATCTTAACACCTCTTTAAATATTTAGAAAGAATTTCTGCACCATACAGAGTGGTGAGCGAGAGTAGTCACCTCTCGAGTGCAAAGGGTTCAAATTAGTAGAAATAGAAATGGAAAAAGAATAAAACGGGAATAAGAAAAGATTTACAGATGGTGGTTGAAATCTTTCCTTTCGAGGATCTTCCATTCATTTTTCATGCCCCCCTTTGAATTTTCTTGAACAGCTGGTAGCAAGCAAGCACCCCTACCTACCTCCTTCGTTTAATCAAGACACCCATCCTGTGTTATACTTGCAGCCTCGATCCAACAGCTCGTGGCGGCTCGTTAATTAGCAATTTGTTTTCTCGTTGTAAAGTCGACAGTACGGTCGAACATCGCGCTTGCATAATCTTCCTTCCTTCCTATATTTCTCTCCCTTTTTATCGCGTGTTCTCTTCTCGATGGTGAAATGAGGGAGGAAGAGAATAAAAGGAGAATGAGGAGACAACAGTAGTAAAGGAAAAAGAAGGGTAGGTAAAACTAATACCGATGCAAACAACACCAGCACAATAGTAGTACCAGCAGGCAAAAACAGCACCAATGGCGTTTCAAACTCTTGGATGATAGTTCTTCGTAACCTGGCACGTTTCCCAAGCTCGTTATTTTCTAGCGAACGTATGCTCTTTTGTAAATTCGTCTCTCGTCCGTCGTTAGATGACGGCAATGATCTTGTTTTCCTCTCTATCTATCTATCTCTTTTTTTCTTTTTTTCGGTTCGTTGCTTAACAACTACGAAACATGATTTTAAAAAGCGTGTGTGCACGTTTAAAACGCCTCACCGTGTTTCGATTTCTGGCAGGCCCCCCCTTATTTTCTTTTGACACGTTGAACAAAACGATAGAACGTTCCGAGACAACTAGAACGGGGGTTTATCGCAATCCCTGCCACAATCGGAACGGTATTTCCTGTTTTTTTCTTCTTCTTCTTTTTATTTATCAGTCCTCTTTGTAATTCATTTTATTTTTGGCACGATCGTAGTTTAACCGAGACCAACAACGATATGAAACATTTGAAATTTTAAAATTTGTCCTTTTATTTTATCATTCTATACGATTTGCGTTTATTTCAGTCGACCACGCGAGCCATCCATCTTATCTTCAGCGTCCTTATTAAAAAAATATACAAAGGAAAACAAGCATTTGCTTGTACTGCGTAAATATATAATATATATATATGCATGTGCGCACATAGATACGTCGTATAAAAATCTTTGAAACAGGCAGGACGACCTACTTTTAACAAGCTTTATAAAACTAAGATAGAAAGTCCGTTGTCGGTTGGTGACGTTGAAAGTGACGTTGGGGGAATTTCTACGTCATTTTGCGTGTGCATTCAGCATTGAACATCTTAAAACGATAGAAAAAAAAGAAAGTAGATAAAACAGATCCTTTGGAAGTAACAATTAAGGTACCACTACTCGTAGTTTGTTGTCCTTGCTTTCTAAAAAGGAAAGAAAAGAAACAGAAAAGCAATAGTTGTTGGGAATAAACGTATCAACGTAAAACACGGTTGATAAGATAGATCCCTTGATCGTAAAACTTGATTTTAGTTCTACAATCCGCCAGATGGCGACAGTAGTCGACAGATGGATTCGACCAATAGGCTGTACGGCTTCAGCCCTGTCGCCCCTTCGGCGTCTTTGCTTGCAGACACGAGCGCCCCCGTTCCCTGTCCCCTGACCCCCGGAACCCCCTTCCGTGGGCACAGCTCGGTTCTTTGCCGTCGATCGGCGCTCCGCCGCCAGTGGCACGACAGTGTTCGCAATATGGCTTCTGCCAGTGCTAGTAAATGAGAGTAATTCGTCGAAAAGTGGTTTTCTGACATGGTGGGAATTCGAAGGGTGCGCGGGGTCTTTGCGCGCGTGCAATTGACCGGCATTTAATATCCCAGTTTTATTTGTTCCTCCTGGTAATAATAATAATAATCCCATTGTCCGTAGAATATATCTAATGGGAAATAAACTTTTATTCGAGACTCTACACACAGAATAAGTTTGATGAAAAATCCTCGTGCTGATTTATTACTACAATTCGCGTAATGGTATAGAACAACACAACAACAAAAATTGAAGAATTTTAACGAAAGTAGAAGAACGAACGTAGAAGAAGGAACGTTGCTGCAACGAGCACGAGGTGTGCTGTTGAAAGGGGAAAGGGATAAAGAATTTGAAGGGAATAGTTAGAAATAAATGGTCAAAAATAGAAGAGGGATTGATATAGAGAGAGAATAATTCGAATAATAAATATATAAATATATAAATAAATAAATACAAAGAAAATAGTTGAGGATTTTGGAATAAGTGAAAGAAAATCATCATCGTTTATTGGTTAAAGGAAGGAAGGAAGGAAGGAAGGAAGGAAGGAAGGAAGGAAGGAAGGAAAGAGTGTGGTGGTAAAAGGAAAAAAGAAGAAACGAGAACCGAGTCGATTAGTAGCACGAGAGAGAGAGAACGTTAGTTCTCTCGGTGTTTTGTCTCTCTCTCTCTCCCTCCCGCGACGACGAAGGGGCGAGCGAAGGAGGGAGGGAGAAGGAGTGAGAGCGCGCGCGCACCTCCTCTTCTACGGTGTACGGTACGAGTAGTGAAACCGTGCACCGATTATGATGCCCGTGTGTTTTCTCCCACCGGTTATGTTTTTGATGGTGGTGGTACTGATGATGCTGGACGTGTTGACTATTCTTATGTTGCTGGGACAACGACACGTTTCTATTATTACTCGTTTATTATTTTAACAAAACCAGAGATCTCAGAGATCATATTTTTTCATAATATTTATACGTACAAATAATATCACTACCCCCTCTTCCCTTCCACCCTTCTGGTATCGTTGCAACGACGAATAGAAATAACATCCCCCCATTTACAAAGAAAAGATTCCATTCGATTCGTCTTTCCAACAAGAAATGCTCAAATAAAATCAGACGATTGACAAATATTTTCAGATTTCGTTGGATAACTTTGACGATATATCGCTAAACAAAAGAAATAAAAGAAAGCAACGTCATTCCTCTCTCTCTTTCTCTCTCTCTCCGTTACTTTATTCATTTATTTATTATTTTCAATATATAGGACAAATTTTTCGATGATCTTGATGTACGTAGTCCTCCTCCAACGTTAGGTGGCAACGCGTACACCATAGTATCATTCTCTCTCATCCTATTAATTATTTTTAATGAAACATTTATATTCTTATCTTCTTACACACTTTCTCGCTTACCAAACAACCCCCTTATTTCTGTCGAATAATCGGCTTATTTGTTTGTTTGTTGCACCGTTGTGCGTTTCGAAAAAACAAAAAGGAAAAAACAGAAGAAATAAAAACAGAGCTTGGGGCTTGTTGAGGGTTAGTTCAGAGGGTGTGTGTGTGCGCGCGCGTGTGTGTGTGTGAGGGTGTCGACACGCGCGTTTGTAGTCAAAAAAAAAAAGTGTTCTCGTGTGTATAATAATACAAGGAGAAAAGTTCGTTGTTCTTCTTCGTCGTCGTCGTCGTAGTGTTTGTATATAGATGCGAATGCGTGACACGTTCCGTTTCTCATCGTCATCGTCATCGTCATCGTCATCGTCATCGTCATCCTCGTCGTGTACGTGTTATTCGGACGCGTGTTTGTGTAAAATATCGAAAAGAGAGACATTCGTTGTCGTCGTCGTCGCCGCCACCTCCGCCGCCGTGGTGGCGGTGAGCACCCAGTGAAAAAAAAGGAGAACAACGGGTTCACAGAAAGATAAAAAGAGACACAAACAGAAAAATAGAGAGAAAAAGAGAGAGAGAGAAGAAGAAAGAAAAATAGAGATAGATAAATAGATAGATAGAAGAAGCACACGGTGACGTTACAAGCAGAGAGAGAGAGAAACTGAGAGAGAAGAAGAAGAAGAAGAAGAAGCAAACTAGCGAATCAAGGCGACGTTGCCAGAGTTTTCCTTCTCTCATTTCCTCAGTATCATCGTAAATTCTCTCTTTCTTCATGTTTTGTTGGATTGAAAAAAAAATGAGAAAAAGGGATCGTTCAAAAGTATATTAGAGAAAGAGAGAAAGGTATATATATATATATATATATTGATATATTAAGGATAAATAAAAACTCTGATGCATGTGAGAGAAAAAAGAAGAAGAAAAAGAAGAAGAAGAAGAAGAAGAGGAAGAAGAACGTGTAAAGTGGATCTAGGGAACTTTTCCGATCCGTCTAGGGAAAAATATATGCCCCCCTCCCTCCTCCCCCCCTTTTTTTTGTCTCGTCGATTCGAATCGGCAGAAAGTTTGAGTTAAATTCTCTAGGCGCCGATTATAAACGGATGCCATGAGACCTGCTGCTGTTGGTGCTGCTGGTGCTACTACTTCTACTACTATTACTACTACTACTACTATTTCTACGTATACTTCTACTATTACTACTACTATTACTACGTGCAGAGACACGTGACAGGCAGAGTTAGAGTACTCTCGAGGAGTCATGAAGAAGCCACGGTAAGAAATACAATGCAATATGTTTTTATTATTTTATTTATATTTTATCTTTTCATTAGATATATATATATATATATATATTTTTTTATTTCAATTTTCTTGTTGCGCGCGTGTGTGTGTGTGTGTGTGTGTGTGTCAATCAATCAAGCAACTATAACAAAATTACCAAGAAAATTTCTGCCTCACTTGGGGTTTGACCCTATGACAAATTAATTATTAAACAAAGAAATATATATACATATATAATTTAATAATAAAAATAGAAAAAGTAGTATACGTTTATACAATACAAAGTAATAAATAGTATTGTTAGTTTGGAAAATTTCGTCCGACAAGATGTCAGGTGTGCTCAAGGGAGTTCACAGTATTTCTCACGGGGGATGTGTGCCCTTTAGAACGAACGAGACAAACTAGTACATAAGAGAAAGAGAAAAAAAAAGAAAAGAAAAGAAAGAGAGGGAAATTGAGAATAGGGTGAGTAGGAGGGGGACAGCGGAGGGGGAGGGAAGGAAGAAGAAGGGTTTCGAAGGCTACACCAACGAGGAGAACACCATATGACGCTCTGACGTTGGTGGTCGAACCGACGCGATAATCGCCAAAGGAAAAGGAACAGAGAGGAGGATGAGGATGAGGAGAAAGAAGGGTGCAGGGGGAGGGCGGGAGGGAGGGATGGAGGGAGGATTGAGGGAGCCGAGGGGGTGCGAGGGGTATGACTCACAGAAGATCGACGCCTTGTTTATTGATCTTGACGGAGAGTCGAGCTGCTGCTTGCTAATTGTTATGTCAGCATTTTACACCATTTGTTTCCGATTGAAAATAACGGATAGAGAAAAAGTGCTGTGGTAGGAAAACAACAAAAAAATCAAAAACCTTTGTATATATGTTTATTTAACTTACTTACTTAACCAGTTAAGTGTGTTTGACGACTATATCCGTCATGGAGGAATGACAGAATTTTGTGTGTTTTGACGGCCTATATCCGTCATGCGTCAAATTTTCATACAATTTGATATTTAAATAGTAATTCTGGCGAAAAA
>NW_014569915.1:104335-106397 GCF_001313835.1 Polistes canadensis
TTTACGTTGATCCATTGTTTAAATATTACTTATAAATTTATTGATTTTCTAAAATAAAGTCGTTTTTTTGACCGAACATTTAAACAGCGCCACTTATTCTGTGTTTGACGACTATATCCGTCATCGGTTGATTATCGCGACACACACCAGGGTGCACTTTGCAAAATGATCGACACAGTTAACTGGTTAACTTACTTTAGTTACCCTTTGTAAATGATATTATAACAGTTTGTTTTGAAAACGATTCATTTTTGATTGCAGTAATATATACAATGTTAATCATTGTATGTTTTATATTTTTCATCCCGTTTGTAGCTTAAAATACAAACGTGTTTGATTTGAAGTAATGTTAAATTATATGAAGATTTTTAACTTGGACATGGATGAGTTAGTTGAAAACAACAGCTCGTATTTATTCGGTCAAAAATAGAAATTTATTTGTCGAAATGGTCTGAAAACTTGTAGATAAGAATAAACCGAAAACTTTTCAACTTAATTAGGTACGTAAATGAGTAATGCTAATGCGTTTGGTCTAGTCATACTTTAGATTGATAATGTGTATGTTTATATAAATATTCATATATGTATATATTAATTATGTAGAACACGCTTATGAAATTTGATTGATACGATAATATTATATAACACGTTCGATCAACTTAATTTATAAATAATTAATGAAGTATTATAATTAATCGTTTATATTTTATTAAAATCTCTATACGTGATCTAGAACGAATCCAAAGTATTCGTACTATCCTTATTGTTATTTATTTTATAACAATAAATATTTTCTTTCAATACAATATATGATGATCAATTTTTTTCAATTAATTAAAATATATATTTCAAGAAGAATATTTTATTCTAAAGTAAGTGAAATTAAAAAATTAGTCTCATTAGATATATTCAAATATGTTAAATATTTCAAAACCATTATAAGGGATGATTAACTAAGTACTATACTTAAAAAAAAAACAATAATAGTATTTTTATTATAATATACATAAATGCAAATACTTTTGTGAGACCATTTTTTTATCATTTCAATAAAATTATATATTTCTCTAACAATCAAATATATTTATTAGTCAATTAAATTGATATCTATTTAAAAATTAAATAATATTACAATTCATTTCTATGTAGAAGAATTTCAAAGTATAGTAACATTAAAAACAAATAAAAATTATCTCAAATTAACAGTGATACAAAATTACATATATGAATAAACAATCCTATTTCTCACAGTACATCAAATTTCATCAAATTTTTCATATCAGTAAGAGAGATTAGGTATGAAAATTTCTTATAGAAAAAAAGAAAGAGAGATAGAGAAGGGGGGAAGAAATAAAAGGGGTTCATCGAAGTTAATCGAATCGTGTCACGAATTTATTTTATTTTTCTGATCAAATCGAGACACCGAGGGAGTAATGGTGGTAATGGTGGTGGTGATGATGATGGTGGTGGTGAACGAAGGAAAGAAAAAGGAAAGAAGAAGAATCGTCTTTGACATTTTGTCTTCTCGCAAAGTGTCGAAGAGTGGTGAAGAGAAGAGGGGGGGGGTAGAGAGGGGAGGAAACAGGCAGCCCGTTTGGAATCCGAGGGTCGAACTCTCGAGGAGAGACGAGAACGCTCCAAATACTTTCGGCTGACTCGACTACGACGAAGAAGACGAAGAAGACGAGAAACGAGCAAAGAAGATGAGAAAGTGGATGACGAGGGAGGTGGGTGGGTGGTGGTGGGGCTAAGGGGGTGGTGTATACGAAGACGTCGACGCTGCGTAGGTCGCTGAATTAAGAGTGAGAAATTCTCAACGACGAACTCGAGTAAAAAGTACGATGAAGATCAAGCAGTGAAAAGAAATTTGAAGAAGAAGAAGAAGAAGAAGAAGAAAGATGGTAGAAGAAAGAAGAAGAAGAAGAAGAAATCTGCAGGGCTTTACTCGTCTGAGATTTTTTTTTATCAAATATTTTGTATATTATTTCTTTAGTCGTCATCTTTTTGTTTCTTTTTAAGTAAATGAAATAAAATCTAATATATTTTATATATATATATAAAG
>NW_014569915.1:106604-111069 GCF_001313835.1 Polistes canadensis
TAATATATATATATATTAATTTTTAAATCTTTATATATATAAAGATTAAATACTTGTAGAATATAAAAGTAGAATATTTTATAAATTAATAAATTATTCTAACAGTTAAAAAAACGGATAAGAATAATGTCGAAGAAAAAATAGATTGTTCGTAGAATAATAAAAACAAAGATACGTTGAAAATTTCGTATGAAAATAAAACGAGATTGTTGTACAATCTCAAATTAATTTATTATTCCATAATGCAACACTTTCCTTTATTTAACATTATATATTTAACTTTCGTACATTTGTATTATTGGATTATTTCAATGCGGTTATCGATAGAATTCAGTTTGTGGTAATCGATGTTCTTGTATTATAATTGTTTTAATAAAGAACCATCAGGATTCATACGCATTCGTTTGGAAAAGTATGTTAGGAACGTGTCCCTTAAACCCCCCTCCCCCCCTCTCAATTATTCTACCTCGTAAAATCTTTCCCTATTTAAACGAATCTTGTCGAGAATATTGTTTGAATTACGTTAGATGCAATAAAACAGTTTGTACGAATGTAATACTTACAAACAAACTCATCTCATCTCATCTCATCTCATTTCATTTCATTTCATCTCAACTCAACTCAACTCATCTCATCTCATCTCATCTCATTTCATTACATTGCATTGCATTGCACTGCACTGTACTGCACTGTACTGCACTGCATCACATTGCATTGGATTGAATAGCATAGCATAGCATAGCATAGCAGAAGCATCCTAGTAACAGCACCATATCTTGCTACATAATTGAGTATTTCAACTTCGTTACTTCTCGAACGGTTTGCCAACAGAATCGATAATATTCCTTTCGTCTTATCTAATCGCTGTTAACAACACGTTTACAATACTTTAAAACTTCAATATTGAAATAGGATTTATCATAGTAAGCTGTATATTTATCTATGATTGATCGTTTTTCGTATTTTCAACTATTATTAATTATTAAATTGGAATATCATCTTTTTCCTTATTTTTTTTTAGCATAGGTACTACTTTTTTTTCATGATAATTCAAAATAAATATGAAAAACAAAACTGATCGTGAGAGTTAAACAAACGAAATATAAATGTTGTCGTTTGTATTTGTTATAATATATTTTCTCTTTCGAATAAGGTTTAAAAATAATTTATGATCAACGTTTAGTTTCTCTTATCGATGGGCCTTCCTGTTGATGACTCATTCTTTCTCAATTTTTATCCATGATTTCATCGATATTATCTGTGATTTAGTTGATTAGAATGACACGGTGTAGCTTTGATATTAAAATTTGGAAGATTGAAAACCATCCAAACTGATTTTTACTACAAATATTGATACTGTTTATACATTTCTTTTTTTTTTGACTGAGTCCTATAATGTTTTGGATATTCTGCATATATTTGAAGAACTTAACAATTATTTCGATACATCAAATAAAGTTAAATAAACAAAAAAAGAAAAAAAAAAGGGGTATGAAAGTTATTTTATTGTAAAATGTAAATATAACCAAACCGTAAACACAATTCATTCGTAGATAAACAAATAAATAAGAGTTACTGCATTTAATTAATCCAATACTTCAACAAGATTACATTTGTATATACGTATAAACAATTAATACGGTATCTGCAATTTAAAATAGAAAAAAAAAAAAAACAAAAAAATATTCTCTCTTTCTCCCTTTCGTTTTTTACTCACACATAGATTTAAACAAATATTATTGCACAGATAAAAGAGTGGAATAGGAATATCGATCAAAATCCTATAGTTGAAAAAGGATAATACTCGTGGAAGAACATAAAAAACAAAATAACAAGGGTAGAAAATAAAGAAAAAGTAATTGAACACATGTGTATACGTATATTATGTTTGTTTGCGTGTAATAACAACAATATTATACTCGTGTCTACAAATTTGTTGATTGGTTCATTGGAATCATTTTTGCAAATCTAAAATATATATTAATAAAAAATTAAATATGTTCGCGAATTATATTTACATATCCCTTATTGTATTCGTTTATATTTTCTATGAATGCACGACTAGTTTAACAACGTGTAAGAATTATTATTAACTATTAGAATCACACATACATATATGAATAAAAACATTGTATAGCAAATGAATTATGCATAACGTATAAAATAATGTCATAGGAATAGTCGTGACAATAAATGCAATAATTATTATACAATTGTAATTATGAATAAAAATATATTAATAATTACAATTCAATTAGAATATAATATGTTTATATTTGAATTTGTCAAACCTCTCTCATCTTACACACTTCTCTTTATGTTTTACATGATTCCATATCACGTGCATAGAACGTTGTTGTCAAATACAATGGAAATATAAAAACAAAGTAATTATAATATATCAAAAAATTAAATTAAATAGTGAATGATTATGCAGACTTATTGATGGGTAAATAGAAAAAGAAAGAAATAGAAAAATGAGTTTTGTAATGATTAGAAGAAATGGAAACAATCTGGAGGACAGATCAGAAATTTTCTAATACATTTGAATGTAATAGATAGAAGGACGATGAACGGTAAAGATAAGTGCATTTGCAAGATTTAAATTGAGATTTTAATGACACAAATGCGAATGTATAATAAACCACTTACCCGATTAACGTGTTTTAACGTTTAATTTATTCTCTCGTCGTTGTCTAAGAATAATGGATTATCTTCTTAACAAAACATTATATACTCTTTCATCTTCATTCTCACTCTCACTTTTCACTTTTCACTTTTCACTTTCTCTTGTTCTTTCTATTCTAATACAATTTCAAATAACACTTTGTGTATTTTACTTATCTAATGCATTTCTTTTTTTTTTAAAATGATGCAGCTGTTTTTGATATTAAAAGATACATTTGTGTTTTTAAGCATATTGAATTAGAACAACATTAACTTAATTTATCTTTTTTTTTGTATTTCTTTAATCTGAATTATTTAATGTTATACGTTGTAATATCTTTGAACTTGTTTACAATTAAAATGGTGATCTTTAAACCGCATGTTTATCGCACATTCTTATCATGGTTCTCTCTCTCTCTCTCTCTCTTTCTATTTTCTTTGCTTGTTATCAAAATAATAGAATGAAACTATTTGTTTTATGCGTATCATAGATTATTTTATTCTTTTTATTTTGTTCATTTTGGAGAATATTTAATTTCTTTTTCTTTTGTTTTGTTTTATTTTTGTTAAATTGCATAATATATATGTTTATGCGTTAATAATCGATGGTTTTGCGAATGAACAAAATTTAAATACTAGGAAACCTCGGATCATTCATTTCCATCTCATTTATTTGATCCACTTTATATTTAACTCGTTATATTCAATATTCAATATTAATTCCTGATCGTATCTATACATTAATTATCGATGCAAATTAGATGAAAGGATTTTTTAATTTTGCAGTAACAAAATGTCACGTTGCTTTTGCAGTTTTATTGTTTTAATTGGAAATATTCTTAAGCACGTTTAGAGTTAGTTTGATCGATAAAAGAATAAAGAAAATAAACAAGAAAAATAATATAGTTTTATAGTTTAAAAATGTTGTCAACCATATCCCCACATATATATTATAATATATTAATATAATATTTGATTTAATATGAATAATATATAATATTTAGTACACTTATTTATCTTATTTATTAGATATGTTTTGATAAATAATATTAGACAATAGTAATTCTTGAATATGAATAATATTATTATATAATATTTAGTACACCTATTTTATCTTACTGATTTATTTGATATATTTTTTGATAAATAATATTAGACAATAGAATAATTCTTGAAAATGAATTTTAATGATAGTTATTATGACATAAAAATATATTTAATCGTATTGATATTACCGTGAACGTATATCCTACACACATAAGATGGTCATCATGTTCCAGTCGTTAGAAAAGAAAAATAGAGAAAGAGATAGATAGATAGATAGATAGAGAAAATATAAGAGAAGAAGATAGCGGTGAAGCAAAACTATTTATAACTGTATATCACTCGTAACGAAGTGCGTGCATACGTGTACGTGGATGCGTATGACTCTTGGAAGCGCAAGCACGACACAAACACACGAACAAGACACACAACTACACTACTACTTCTACTGCGAAAAGGAAGCAGAGAATGATTTCGTAATCGTTTGAAAATAGTTCTTTTCTCGTAATCTCGATTCTCGTAATAGCATTCTATTCTACTGTAACACCCACCATTGTTTTTCAAGATAGTTGAGAGTTTATCGTCCGGAATTGCACGAGAGGTTTCCTTCCATTTTGATTAATACGTGTGTTCAATTTAAAGAAGCGATAGAATTATCTATCGAAGATTGATTATCGATTTATTCCTATATAGATATCGATTAATATCGAATACAAAAAAAATAATAATTATATATTTAATATATATTTATTAT
>NW_014569915.1:112129-116178 GCF_001313835.1 Polistes canadensis
GATATATAGATATCGATTAATATCGAATAAAATAATAATAATTAATTCAATATATATTTATTATATTAATTTTAATAATAATTATTCTATATGTATTTTTCTATTTCTCGTTCTATTTTTTATTTTCTACATTTTTATTAGCTTAAGTATTTATTCTTTAAAGATCGATAAATCATTATCGATTATACTAGAATTGTTTTCAATTTAAACAAAAAAAAAATGTTGTCATACAATTTGAATGGGATTTAATATTGCATTCTCTTAAAGATCGATACTTCGTTTTATTTATTTTTGAAAGATAATAACTTCTGTCAATTGATATGACAATATTATTGATTTATCAAAGATCGATAGACAATCGATAGATTATCGATCTATCGAAGACATTTCCTTACATATCTTTTTGAACAATTTTCTCTTAGATTTTTATCGAGGTATTATTAAAGATCAATCGATAAATTGTACATAGTTACGTAAATTATATGAAATCCTATCATTTCTTTCTTCCTTTTTTTCTTTCCCTCCTTTCTCGAAAGTTTTACAGGATGCAGAGGAAAAAAAAAACTCTTTAGAATGTTCGAAGTATGCGACAAAAATTCAAGAACGTAGACTCGGGAACATAAACTATGCAGAAAACTAGGAGTGTTTCTGCACTTGATATCACCGTTCTTCCTATTCCCTTTTTTTTTTTCTTACTTACTTTTCTGATTCTCCCTTTTAGTTTAAAGAAAAATAAAAGTAGCAAAGTAAAACTATACTATACATATACACACACACACGTACACAAACAAGTACGCGTGCGTGAACATATATATGTATACAAAAGTACAGAGTATGAATGAGATAAAGAAAAAAAAACAAAATAGTATAATAAAAATACAAAATAAAAATTAAATAAGAAGTAGAAGTAGAAATAAGAAATAAGATAAATAGAAGCAAACTCAATCCCAAGTAAATCCGAGAAGAGATTTAATAATTATAACTCGAGTATTGTTTTAAACGATATTTACACGAGTGTTCAACGTTATTTTACTTTCTAACATTTTTTTATTTTCTTCTATTTTTTTTTTTTATAAAAAAAAATGTTCCTTATAAAACGTTTTAACAATTCGTATACCATCCAAAGTGCACATGTATTTTGTTTATCTTATTTTCTTTTTTTAGTATCATTATTATTATTATTATAATTGTTAATTTATGCGTCGTTATCGATTAGTGTATTTACACAACCTACATATATATATGTATATATATATGTATAGATGATATATAGTATTTTAGAAAGTTTCAGATAAAAAAACGTTACAGATAAAAAATGAAGGATAAAGATTAAAACGAAGTGATTGCAATGTGTGCTAGAACTCGTACGAATTAATTATAGTTAAGTGTAATAAATAAGAAATTAATTAGTATAGTTATCGGTGCTAGCAAAAAAAGTGTAGCAAACAAAACAAAAAAAAATATACACGGATTGGGTAGATCGGTTTGATGGTATAAATCGTAACATGAGATGAGTACAAGAGAGCAAAAAAATAAAAAGAAAAAGAGAGGGATGAAGAGAGTGGGAGAGTGAGAGAGAGAAAAATAGTGGTTGGAATATTTCCAAAGATAAAAACCAACTTACTGTATCGCGTTCTCGCAAATTAATGAAACCCATGTTGGGTGGGTGGGTGGTGGGGTGGGGTAGGCTGTCGTGTGCACGAATTCTTCTCCTCGTAGTTGTCCTCCTCATCGTTAACGACACTCCTCGACTCTTCCTTGTATCACGTATCCTCGTTAACAGCTCGAAAAGAGAAAACAGGCAACTGAAAAAGGGATGCTGTTGGTGATGATGATGATGGTGGTGATCGTAGAAGGGAATAGGTCGAAAGGGGTAGGAAAGCAAGGGGTTTGGAAACACAAGATAAGAGAGAAAGAGAGAAAGAGAGAGAGAGAGAGAGAGAAAATAATTACCGAATTTTGGGGTTGGTTCGTACGATGCTGATGAACTCAACAAAATTTGTAATTCGTTGATATATGTACTAAAAAAAATACCTTATATGTGTTTAATAAAGAACAAGTGTGAAGTAAGAGAGTGAGAGAGAGAGAGGGAGAGAAAATAGAAAATAGAAAATAGAAAGGGAAGGGGAAGGGGAATGGGAAGGGGAAGGAAAGTCTAGAAGCAAAAGCGTGCGCATGCACACGCACACGCCTCACGTTTTTCGTTTTGAGAGAGGGGAGAGAGAGGGAGAAAAGAGAGGGGAGAGAAAAGGAAGAAGAGTAAGCAAGGTGTGCACGTGCACGCGCGCACACCATGGTCACCATGCGCCTGCACACGCACGCGCACCATGCACTATTTGTGAATGATGCGTTTGTAACGCGGTCAACAACTAGATCCATGGTTTTAACGAATGTATCTAGCTTTGTTGTATTTGTTTAACATTATCTACTATGTTTAACTATGAAAACATGATTCGATCTTATACAGAAATGATATTGAAATGTACAAAGAGTAATAGATAAAGATAAAGGGGGGTGGTAAAGAAAGGGGAGGATTATTTTGTATATATAATTCATATACTTTTTTATTATTTCGAATATTAACTCGTAATGGAGAAATAGAAATGATAATCTAATTGTATTTTTTCATGTCTAATAATTTTGATCATCTATTTTGTTATGAAAATATTTTATATTTATTAAATGTTTTTTGATACTTATTAAAATAATGTTTGTAATATCTGTATTTTTTCATGTCTAATAATTTTGATTATATATTTTGTTATGAAAATATTTTATATTTATTAAATGTTTTTTGATACTTATTAAAATAATGTTTGTAATATCTGTATTTTTTCATGTCTAATAATTTTGATTATATATTTTGTTATGAAAATATTTTATATTTATTAAATGTTTTTTGATACTTATTAAAATAATGTTTGTAATATCTGTATTTTTTCATGTCTAATAATTTTGATTATATATTTTGTTATGAAAATATTTTATATTTATTAAATGTTTTTTGATACTTATTAAAATAATGTTTGTAATATCTGTATTTTTTCATGTCTAATAATTTTGATTATATATTTTGTTATKAAAATATTTTATATTTATTAAATGTTTTTTGATACTTATTAAAATAATTTTTCAAGTATATTACTGATTAGATATGTAATGTATTTATTTCTAAATTTACTTTATCATCTTAAAAATATTGTTAACAATATTAATAATATTCAAGTTAAAATCTAATATGTTTTAAAAATATGTTATATTTGATTTTCAATTCGTTTTAATTTTGTCCAGGTGTGTTTCATGCTTGTTGATTCTTTTTCTTTTACAATTTTCTTTTCCTCAGAAAACTCATTTTAAAAGATTTCTACCTGCTATTATACTAGAAATTAAACAAAAAGGATCCATAAATCAAGGATGAATACCTCGTTGTTTGATTCTTTTATTGTATGCTTTCTTTTGAATTCTCTTTTTAAAATTAATTATTCCGTATCCTTCTTTTTTTATTTGATTTTTTTTCTATCTCAATTATTGAATGTTTATATGGTCCGAAGTGTTCAATAAGTTGAAATGGAAATTCCCATGTATACCATATGAATGTGTATGTTATACGAAACGTAGTAAAACTTATATTTCTATACACGGCTAACTATATTGTTCGTCATTCCAAAAGAATTTTAGAAAGTTTATTTCTTCGTTTCGTATTTTATATACATTAAATTATAAACTAACTAAAAATATAAATATTCAATATAAAATTATGCTACTTATATACGATATAAAATTATCCGATTTAAAAAAAAAAACTAATGTGCACATACATATATTTTAAAAATAAATAAAAATTATTTTATTACATTGTGTTGCTATGATGCTATATGACAAAATGATCGCACGATCAATTGTAAATTTATAAAATATTTCAAATCATTTGTCAAATGTAATCTAGTTAATCATCAATGACTACCAACATGTACTAACAAATTAAAAATTTTCTATGAATAAAATATCATATATATATAAATATATTAATTATTATATCATTTTTTTAA
>NW_014569915.1:118948-120245 GCF_001313835.1 Polistes canadensis
ATATACTATCAACATTATGGAAAAAATTTTTATACTTGCTTACGAAAAAAAACCATATATATAATATATATATATATATTTTATATTTCAGACAAATTTTTTTTTGACAACATTAGGACGTTATACTGAAGAATGAGAACCTTTAAATAAATATAAAAATGCATTTACTTAAAGATTGAAAACTTAATACAACATCTGGTGCTTGAGTCTGTGACCTATTTTCTTTTTTCGATGATGCATCTTTGAGGAAAAAAAAAAAAAATTCTACCTATAGTCGAGTGGAGATATTTGTTTTTAAAGAAAAATAAACAGGTGGGTTGACCCAGGGTAGTAAAACCATTCGGTCTTAAGAGAAAATATTTTTCCCGTTAATACAAGTAAAGTAACATGTTGTGTTCGTGCATCTTGATATTTACTTTTACCGATGACGCGTCTATGCCACGGTTTCTTCTTCCTCGTTCCCCCCCCCACCCTCCCCCGACGTACTTTTCTTGTCTACAAGTGAATAGAAAAGCAGCACGTGATTTTTCCTTATTGAAACGACGTTACAAATGGAAAAACCCATCCGCGGCTTCATCAATCGGCTTTTGTATTTCTTGTTTTCTTCCCCTCCCCGCATAAAAAATTTGAAAGAACAAATATTTTCTATAGAATAAATTTAAGATAGCTAAGAAGGAAAAAGAAAATAAATCGGAAGAAAACGTTTTCGAATAGCGCGCAAGAAGATTTAATGTTTTTTTTTAGACTTATTCATACAAATGTTTAAACTAGCAAGCATATACCATAAAATATTTGTTGCATCTTAAAATATATTTTGTTGGATATATGATTCGAGTTGACACAGTGTTCTCATCGCACAGATGTACGAAGAACCGTAGAAACGGTTTGAAACAAATATTTGTTGGCCGTGGAAAAGTACATTTTACACGATCACGAATGAAAAAAAAAGAGAAAGTTATGATATCGATGACCTCACTACATGACCCATCTCAATCCCTAGCTACTATCCACCTGCATTTTCTTGGCTTAGTACCATTCTTCGTTTTATAATAGTTCCTATTGTCTTCTCTGTCATTCTTTCACTCAGATTGATAGTTTGTCTCTGTCATTCTTTATGGAATGTAACAAAAGACAAAGACAGGGAGAATACGTTAGAATGGAAAATTTTGGTTTGACGTTTTTGAGTTGGTAATCCTACATTTGTAACAAATGCTAGCTGGCCCCCACCCACTCCTACACCCATCCACCTTCTAATCTTTGGTGTAATACTATTTTACGTTTTCAAACAGTTTCTATC
>NW_014569916.1:0-11990 GCF_001313835.1 Polistes canadensis
TTTATCTCGTTCAAAAATAAAATTATTAATAAATGTGTCACAGGGAAGTTGGACAGGTTAAAAATTTAGAACGTTATTTCGATTTTATTGTATTATATATTTTTATCTTTATTTTCTACTATTTTTTGTCATCTAGCAGCTAATTTTCTGATCCTATTTCCATTAAAATTACATATATTTTTTAGGGGCTAACAAGTCATGTATCGGACTAGCCGCATTACATCGATCTGAATAAATGAAAATCAGATGGAAAAATTCTAACGAGAAAGCTAACAAAGGAAAACCATAGTCTTACATTGATAGTGTATTTCTAATCGTAATAGTAATACTAGTTCCTGCATTATCTCGTGAAGTAGAATATTTTCATGTTGGCGGTAATAATGAGAAAAAAACGAGAATAGTATTAACTTATTTATATAAAATATTAGAACAATATATATATATTTAAACTTAAAAATAAAAATTGAAAATTTAAAAACAAATTATATTAATCTTTTGATAAGTACAAATTTGAGAAACTTCTGACATCCTATGGCTTTTTTTAAACTGTGATTTATAATTAGTTGTAAAAGAAAAGAAATCAATTTGTTGAAATTGATAATTATGCATTTACTTATGACAGTAATCTAATAGTAAGTCCAAAGCTTGAAAAAATGGATTTTATAATTTATAAATAATATTATTACAATATAAATCATATATATAAATTCAATTTTCTCAATTTTAAATTTAGGATTGAAAAACTGCTGTAATAACTAGCATAATTAATAAAGTTATCCCGTTCAGTTGATATAGAAAAAGTACGGTATTGACCACACTTTACATCGATATATCGCTGTTTGTGGTCAACTGTCTATCAGGATATCGTGTAATTACCTTAACTCTTGACCGTAATAATCGGTTGTTACCATTTGACCTATTGATAAAAGCTCCTAATAAACTTCTGTTCCCACCAAATATACCAAAGAATTTTGCTACCATGAATATTTCATTGCCTCACTAATGTATCAGCCTATCAAAAATATTTACATAATGTATTGTCATAATTGATTTATTTCTTGTCACTTTTTACGATTTGCCATAAAAATCTTGCTCTTTCATACTTGGTAATGATAAAGAAACAAATATATTATCAATTCAAAACAACAATTTCTGAAAAAAACATAAGTATTAATTTTTAGCTGTTTCAATATTTGAACCATTGATAATTTGAATAATCTTATATCAAAAAATTGTTATAATTCCTCGCTTTTATATTTTTTAAGATTTTTTAAATACGTTTTGTTTCTACTTTTTAAGTCAATCTTTAAATCAATGAATAGATACGAAGTACGCTTTATAGGTTTTCCAGTTGATCCATTTCCGTTTCATTTCCGCTGCAGTTTGTGTTTTTTTGTAAGTAAAACAAAAAAGCATATAATGATAAATGCATTTTATCGAATTCCATTTTTGCCTAAAATAAAAATAAAGTCCCGTTTTTGTTTAAAATTTTGTAGACAAATTTCAAGGTTGTGATTAGCCACCTTATTAAATTTATAAAACTTTGTAAAAACTATAATTTACCTCGCAATAAATTCCACTTTATCATAATTCGGCCAACTATTACAAACACCTAATAATTGCGAATTGGCGTGCTTCCTTATGACATTTCATAAATATCAGCGTATTTTTTGTCATTTCTATTCTCAGATATCAGGTCAGGCATTATATACTAATTCATCTAGTTATCAATTGTAATATTTCTGCAATTGTTGTTGAGGGAATATACAATATATAGTCAATCATTAACCGCTTCAAAAGGTATTTTTTTATAGTAAAAATCTTTATAACACTATCCTTTCTTTATTATTATAAGATACATTAATGTGTTATTATATTTTAAATATCGTATATTTTAAAAGGTAGAATTCAGTTTGTGCCAACATTTTAATAAGTATCACAGTCTGTTTCACAAAAACGTAAACAACAAGCTGAAAAAACTATTTAAGATAAAACATTGAAAAAAATACACTAATACTGCATAACATATAATATAAGGAGTACGACTTCAAAATTGTGCATTTAAAAAACATCATTTCTACAGAAGTTACATTATATCAAGAAAGGCATAGATAATATAAAAGGCAAATTATAGTATAACTTCAATGTTGCCATCAACGATTTCTGTGGTTCACTATTATTTCATTATCGAAAATATTGTTAAAGAAAAGAAGTTAAAAATGATATTAATTAATATTAAAAAATAAAATATACTTCTTATACTCAGGATGCGTGTGGTAAAAAATACGAAGAGAACTAAAATTGCTAATGTTGAAAAATATCCCAAATGAAATTAATCATCACAGTATACAGGGTGATTCACTGACTCTTGCCATCAAGATAGCTCCGAAAATATGATATTAGCAGAAAGCTCATAGAACGAAAGTTGCATGAAAAATTCGGGAATATAATATGACATCAGTTTTTTTTGCTAAGTTTAGTCGCTTCTGAGATTTAAACGTTAAGTTTATTTTTTTAAAATAAAATTCTATATTTTGGTACTTATATTCTGATAACATATTGTTAAATACAAAACCTGACAATAACAAATAAACACTATTCGGACGATATCTATTCCGTCCTTTGTCAGACACTTAAAGAATGACGCAACCCTGACGCACGCACGATGTAAGCACGACGCGGAGGAGCTGTATCGTGGCTGGCTGGTGCGCCAGACTTGTCCTTCGTTGACCTTCAAATACCTTAATGTTGCACATCGTTGGATTCGCCATAACAGCTGCTATTAGACAATAAGTACCAAAACATAGCATTCTATTTAAAAAAAAACAAACTTGACCTTTAAATCTCAGAAGCGACTAAACCTAGCAAAAAAAACTGGCGTCATATTATACTCCCGAATATTTCATGCAATTTTTGTTTTATAAACTTTTCTGCTACTATCATACTTTCGAAGCTATCTTGGTGGCAAGAGTTGGTGAAAAAGCTTTGTATATCTCAACAACTTTGTCATTACAATCTTATTACACAAGAAACTGATAATATTGCTGTATTAGAAGCGGTAACACATAATGCGCGTATTAATACACTACAAATTGCACAAGCTTGTAGAATTAGAAAAAAAACGTTCTTTAAATTCTTCATAGAAATGTATTTCATATCACAATCCTGTATTGCTTCATCAGAAGTTACGTACGACAAGTAATTTTGCCAGTGGTTTTAGAATCGTATGTTTATAAATAATTATTATTGGATACAATTTTGGCCATCTACTGTAAGACATTAAAAAAAAAATTAAAGTATTTAATATATATAATTTTATTAATATTAATTATTCAATCAATATTAAACATACTCAATTCTTACTTCACTTTGATCTCCTAACTCATCATCAACTTTATCAAGAAAATTGTTAACAACATTAAAGTAAGTGTACGGTAAATATTATTAAAAATTATGAGATAAATATCATTATCAGCTAGTGGCATAAGTTTTTCAAAGCTATCTAATGCTGGTAAAGCTTTATTAATATATCATTATTAATTTACAATGTAAGATATTCTTTTCTTTAGAAGTAAATGTTCTTTCGAACACTTTTAAAAGGAATATGGTATTTTATTTTAAAAAAATTAATTGTAACTTGATCCTGAAAATTCCTAAGCGCCTTCACTTAACCTTTTGAATATCATAAAAATTTCGCGTAGCTAGACATGAGCGTACCAAAAATAAAATGATAAAAGAAGTAAACCAAATATTTTGTTTTTTTTTCTTTCTCTTTCTTTCTTTTTTCAGATAATTCCTTACAAATCATTTTACCTACTACCTTTTATAGCCTTAAATAATAATACTATTGTGAATCTACTTATGTACTAACTTTTTATCTATTATTTATTATAACCTTTAATAACAATACATTCTCGCATAATCGACTTTATTAGCATAAGTCACTAGTTTCTGAAACAAGTGATAGAAAAGAAGACACATGGACAAATTAATACTATTCTATTACACTAAATAACGAGAAACTCCAATTTGATTGGCTTTACCTTCACAAACGCTTATACAGAAATTCTTGGTGACTCTAATACTCAAAGGATTAAAAGAAAAACTCATGTTCACCACCGTAGATTCCTTTTGATACTATGTAATCTCTGTAAAAAACGATTTTGTTTAATAGTACAATTTAAAAATTTTTCGCGGTAACCATTTAGATACATTACGCTTGTATATTCTATTTATATTATATTTTTAATATCCATAAATTTTACTTACAAAGGATACTTACAATTTTCTAGGTCATCCAATACTTACACATTAGATTATTTGATTAATTGTGTGTGATGAAAATTTTAAGAAAAATTTATGTATTTTAAAAGTACAAAATAAATATTTATTGATAAATGTACCTAAAATTTTGGGGCTCTCTTCTCCAATAACACAGAGATTGAAAGACTGAATTAAAATTGCAATTCAAGTTAAAAATTATTAAAATTTTTAGTTAAACGAGAAATTGCACGACTAGAAATTTAATTATTTTTTACTTTGTTATAGTACTATTGTAAGATTTAAAATGAAACTTAATTGAAAGTTTGTAGTTTATTTTATTCGTAAATAACAATATATGAGGAAATGCTTTGCTCGAGCTCATAATCAAAATGAATTGAATCGCAATGAGAAAAAATATTTTTTTTAAATTACAGAGCATCTAACCTTCTCTTTAATATTTAAAAATTAAAATTTAATAAGTACTTATGTACTTGTCGCATTCTAAAGATATCTTACATTTATTGTTCTTTTTGAAATAGAAAATTTTATCCGAACAACAGCATTTCGGAGAAATCATTGATGCGACTTCGCCGAATGCTTAATATTACAAAAATATAATAAGCAGTTTAAAACTATTTCGAGTTCGTGCAACGTACGAGCGAATCGATCATATATTAACATAAATGTTTTATTCATGATGCGTCAATTTCATGCTTTGAATTTATGGAAAGTGTAACAGCGAACTTGACACATTTCGTATATTTCAAACAGTAAACAGATATTAGAAAATAGTCTCGACTTACAAGATCGGAAAATAAAGTCTCTAGATCTTCGTGAAACTTATGCAATTATGGAGTTTGACGACATATCAATAAAGATTCTAGTCATACCTACTTTTCCTACCTACTGTTTTCAGTTTCTCTTGAAATATAAATTTCACTCGAAATATTTTTCACGCGTGAGTTATACTCGAAGATTTTATCTCCACAGTGTGCCGACTTTATTAATGGAAATTTAATTACTTCAGGATTCATCAAAGATCATTTAGGATACAATTTTACCGTCTCTTAAATATTATTCGGTTTGTATAGTGAATTATCGAAAAAAATGACAATAAATAATTAAAACGAGAATTACGAGGGCTTTTTGTCTTTTTTTTATATAAATGTATATTTAAGTACAAAATAAATATTGATTTAAAATTTTTATAAAATGAAAAAGTTGCCTATAGATCATATTTCTAAATAGATTTTCTTTTTTAGGAAAAGTTTTTGAGCAGAATTTTTGTAAAAAAAATACAATTTTTTCATGATTTTTATATAAACTATGTAACTATAACTGTTCTTAATCACAATTTTTCGTATAGTAGCAACAATTTAAAAAATAAATCACTTGTCTAGTAAAAAATTTTTACATAACTTTTAACTAAAAATAGTTTTATACATTTAAAACAATCATGTGTACTTTCATACAATATACAATATATCGTGTATATGTTATAGGAAAAATGTGACCTGCCGGAATTGTGAGCTTTTCCTAGGTATTTTCTGCACATAACACACAACATAGTATAGTATAGCGGCACGCACAGTCTCAAAAACCCGCTCCATGCTCGCTTTTATGTGTGTGTTGGAAACGGGGTATGTGTTGTGTGTGTCTGTTTGTTGCCCGATAAGTCTGTAGCAATTCTTCTATTTCCTACGTGGCCTTAAAACGCCTGGCATTGTGGGCAATGCTTAGAAAAAGCTCACAATCCCTGCAGATCCCACTTTCCTTATAACATATATACTAAAAAAGTTTTAGTTAAAATTATAAGTCTGTCAAATATAAATTCTAAGGGGAATCGAGTACACAAATTTAAAAAATCATGTTTTGTGAATAATATTTTTAAAGTTTTATTAATTGATTGAAGCGTAGGAAGACTCTACTTTACACGGCTTTATCACTGCACGATACTAAACCCTTGATGTGCACAGCTCCGTAGCGAATCATTAAATAAACACGTAGATAATTATACTCCAAACAATGTTCGGATTTAAATATCTTTACAATTATGCCTTTTTCAAAAAAAAAATTCGGATACTTTTTGTAGCAAATTGATTAAACTTTAAGTGTATGCAGTTAGGTTTTCAGAACGAAAATTGTGTCTGAAATTTATATTGGTTTTATTAATACAAAGGAAAAGTTGGAGGCAAGTTGACTCCTAATCCACACTAATGGTTAAAATATTGCTATAAAATTATTTGTGTTATACTTTTAATATTAAAAACTAATGATTTAATAAATTGGCTAATAATGATGAATATACTCGTTATGCAGAGAAAATAGTTATCAATTGTTATTAATAAATTAAAATTCTTGTGACAATTAAAATAAATTCATAAATTTCAAGATATTTAAAATATTAAGAGACTGAGAAGAAATAAAACGAAAAAAATATAAATATCTGGTATTGAAATGAATTCAGTGCCCTTGCTTCGTTTTTCTCTTGCTTTCAAGTATTATTGAGTCCAAGAAACGCTTCAAACAATAGAAAACAAACGATCTTGAAAACGAATTAACTCTCTTGTTTGGTAAATTAAATTAAAAAAATATTAAGAGATCCGTGTTATTGTCTTCAGGTATTACAATTGTGCAAGTATTGACAGGCATGGGTCAAGCAGGCAATCGTTGGAGATAATTTCGATAACACTATGAACTGAGAAAGAATATTTTTCTAGTATTCATATTCCATTTTCCTGGTATAATAAAATATTTTATTTTTTTTTAAATATATATGCCTAATGTAAAATAAAATATTTTTTTACTAATAATATTATTGTTGTTATTGGATGGCGTTAGAAACTTAAAAGCTCATTATCACAGATACCAAATCCCGTCAATGGTTCCTTCCCTAAGCAAGATCTTTCAATTCGCAACCTTCGTCCCCTATTTCGTTAGGGATCTATTCTAATATTATCCTTCAACCTAAATCTTGGTCTACCTAATATTCTTTTTCCGTTAAGTCTACCACTTAATATTGGTGATTCGATCATCATCCATACACGCCACGTAACCTGCTCATCTAAATTTATACAATTTTATGATGTTAATAATATCCAGACTACTATTGCATAATTGATATAATTCTGGAATTTTCTCCATTTACACGTTTTCTCATCGCATTTTGAATCAATGATTTTTCGAAATACTTTATTTTTGAATACTTTAAATTTTTTCTCGTCTTATAACGTAAATGACCACGCTTTTCTGTTCTAAATGACTATCGATAAAGTAATCGTTCTGTAGATTTTAATTTTTAGACGTCTAGACAACATCCGAGAACCGAGTAGTTTATTAACCGAATAAAAGCATTTCCAAAATGAATTCTATGTTTAAACTCTTCCGTTATTTCATTAGTTTTGGATAGTATTAATCCTAAATACTTAAAACAGTAGACCTGCTTAAAAATTTTATTGCGAACGACTAAGTTTTCGTTATTATGAATATTATATTATCATTAATATAATATCATTAATTATCCATGTCCATACATTTAGTTTTTTCAATGCTTATTTGAGTAAAAAAGCACTTTTAAATGCAAAATTAATAAAGTAATAAAATTGTACACAGAAAACAATATAAAAACATACAATATACATTTACGTATGTATATAATATTTATATTACTATAAAAAAGAACCTCAGAAAAATTTTTTTCTTTTTTCTAGCTACAGAAAAAATAAATTTATAGTCTTATCTAGTTACTTAATGTAACATGTAGTAAACTTCTTATGTGATTGGGTAGGCGTGTCAACAATAATTGAAAGTGTAGGAAAAACAGTAAGAATAAATGAGTCGATTTAACAACATATTCTATATTCATCTTTGGACAGATAAATTATGTATATTTCTAAGAAAATAGTAATTATTTAATAAGTTATCATTCTGCATTTTGAGAAACCAATAATAAACTAATAAGTCTAAATTCGAAAATCTGATAATCTGCAGTTTGTTTATTATTAGAAATATTCTGCATTCATTTATAATGTTTATTGAACGTTGTTCGGTTATCATTGAAACGAAATCTATTTTTAAATAAATACGTCATTTATAGAAAGTGAAAGCAATCTGAATTCTTTATTTTAAATTCTCTACTTCTGCTTCGCTTGAATTTCAACATATTTTCTATTATAATCACTTTCTATTTTATCCTACCGATCTCATTGTCAGTCTTCTATCGCCTCGAATTCATGCTTCTCAAAATTAATTCCTGGTAATAGTTTCACAGCCTAATAAAAAATTGACTATCTAATATTACGTTACAGGAAGGAATAATTGACAAAATATAATCAGTGTCATAAATGGTAAAGTCTTTATTCTTTTTCTGAATAATTACTTTTTCTCTTTCTTCTTCACTCAAATTTTATTACTCGTTTCTTTTAAATCGTTCTTTCCTATTACACGCTCGCGATATCTTTTACTTAACTAAATGAAATAGCGTGCAATAATCAATGTAAATCGAAAAAATGTTATTATTTTTTTTTCTTTCATTTAATTAAAGTAAAATTTTATCTCAGAAGTTTTCAGACTAAAAAAAAATATTAACGATTAGTGCTTAAAGTTTTTTTTATAAATCACTTAAATTCGAGAAATTTATGTAAACCACTGTATCAGTCTTTTTAAAGAGATTTCCGTTAGTTGATTAATATATTATTTATTAATTAGATAACAGATTTTTCCATTCTTTTTATCACATCAATACTAATTATTTTATATTAGCAATCATATACAAATAAAATGTGTATTATAAGAATTATTTTTATCTATTTTTCACAATTTTTATAATTAATTTTTTACCACTTGATATTGATAATTTGTGTACGTATTCTTATTCTTATTAATATATTGTATGTGATTTTTATTAAATAATATATTAAGTAATACATATCTTTTTTTAAATAAAAATTACAATTATATTTAAATAATGCTTACGTTTAGAAGCATCTCCACATATTTAACTCGTCAGTGTAATAGGTATTATAATATTACAATTTGTTTAATAAAAGCGCATCTGATATTATTTTTTTCTTAGAGGTATTAAAGAGTAGAACTAAACGCAAAAAAATAATGTAACTTTTTCATCCAAGATTTTTCGTATTGAAAACGTGAGTTTTGTTTAACCTTAGTAATCGAGGAAATATTTCTGCAGATCAAAAAATAATCATTCAAGTGCTAAAAGTTGGGATCGCGATTAAAATAACCTAATTTGTTTCGGACGAAACTTCTTTTTGCGCAAGTTCTTTTATTATTCATTTCTGGTTTAGCTACACTAATAGACTTATACAGCAAATTGTTAAATATCTAATAATATTGCACGTCAAAGACAGCCCTTTATTATACTTATAAATTAGTAGAAAGTATATGCCTCTGAGAGAAATGCAAAACAATTAATAATGATGGATTAGAATAGATTCTTTAATATTTAGAAAGTATCATGATATACAGCGTGAGATTACTAATTGACTAGCTAATTTATTACCGCGTATAATTATTAAATTGTACAATTAAAAAAAATCTGTTTCTACTAAGATTTCATAGTATCAAATGAGGCCGACGATAGTGTACATGAGTTTTTCATTTAATCTTTTGAATATTGAAGTCTCACAAAATCTCTGTTAAAGCGTCTGTGAAGGTAAAGTCAATCAAATTGGAGTTTTTTGTTATTTATTATAATGGAATAGTGTTAATTTGTCTGCGTGTCTTTTTCTCTATCACTTGTTTCAGAAACTAATGACTTATGCCAATAAAGTCGATTATGCGAGAATGTATTGTTATTAAAGGTTATAATGAATGATAAATAAAAAATTAAGTTAACATTATAAATAGGTTATAAATCTAAGTTTTATTATTTAAGATTATAAAAATGGTGGTAGTAAGTAAAAAGTTAAGGAAGAAATTATTTGAAAAAAAAAAGCTTTTCTTTGGCAATACTTTTGATAATGGTATAGTGAATCACAGAAATCTTTAATGGCAACATTAAAGATGTACGTGAAATATTAATAAACATTATGAGATTAGTATTGTCATTGTTCAGTGACATTAGTCTTTCGAAGCGACTTTATTCTAATAAAACTTTCATTAATATCCTATTAATTATTAATTAAGGACAAACAATGTTTTATACATTTTTATAATACTTGGAAATTAGTGTTTTTTCGAAATTCCATAAAATAGGCCATCTTATTTAGAAAAACTCAAGTTTACTTTTAAATTGCCCCTTATTTAAACGTCTTTTATATTACAATATGCCTTTTTTGATCCAATGTATCCTCTGTAAAAATAATGTTTTTTTTATGTACAATTTAGAAGTTATTAAAGGGAATCAAGAAAAAGATCTTACGCTATATATTTATATATAACCATAAATTTACCTAGCAAACCAATTCTTGTTCTAATCTTTTAATGGTCGAAAAAAGAAATTTGGAAAATATGACTGTTTCGTGTAAATCTTAATCGCATAAACCATCAAAAAAGTATAGTTCTTGAATTTGCATTGGAGGTACTGTATGTAAAGATTCTTCGGTCGATATTGAAATATTCATATTACCTAGTTCAAGGCAGTCGACAAATTTATTTGTGTCTATTGCAAGCTAAAGAAAAATGAGTACTTATAGTCTTCGATTTCCTTAAATATGTAGAAGTTTATAAAAGTACGTCCAATCTTTTTACTTTCAATGGTTATCAATATTCGATTGTACGAAGAAATAAAAAAATAAAAAATTTTCATATCATTGTAGTTACTGATTTAGGAACTATAACGAACCCTTTCAAAAATTTTATTTATTATTATTAAACAATTCGAGCTTCATATGGGAAATTTTTCTATGATTTTATATTTTGATTCATTATACAAGTATTGTCGAATATTTGTCGAAATCAAATTTTCTTAGTATATGTATAAAATGTGTTACAGGTGTTATTAAAACTCCGTTTATCACTATTTTATCATATCAGCGTTTTGTTTTACTCACAATTGATCGTTTGAACTTTAATTGAATAAAGGAATACATCGCATATTCCGATCATTACTACAACCTTAAATATTTTCGTTCTATTCAATTTTACAAAATAAAATATTTGAAATATAGTTATACTCTATTAACACTAAAACTGTCACACAACGAGTCAAATGACCTTTTGTCAACTATCTGGCAGAATTTTGTACAAGTTATACAATAATACTTTTTTATGAGATAAGTATTCTTATTGCATCAATGCTATATTTATTGCTATACATACACTGTAAAATATGTAATATTTTAAAGACGAGTCAAACTTGATTCGTTGTGGTAGAAACATATGAAGCATTGGTATGTTTAATGTTAAAAGGCATATCAGATAATGAAACCAAAATTTTTCTCTAGATTACTTTTACGAACTTTCGAATGTATAAATATCTTATGTTAGATATCATATTAACCTTTTAGATACGGCAGAACTCTGCGTGTGGCTATTTCTCTGGACGGCAGGGTCTGACGCAAACAACGTATAATTGATATAACACTGCAAAGTATGGCGGGCAATTCCGTTCTGTGCACGAGAACATTCAAATGAAGTATTTGATGATTAAGTCATAATTTTTTAAAAATATATATATTTCACATACTTTAACTATAACATTCCACTTTAATAACTAATAATATAATTGATTATGATAGATTTTGAAACATGGTACAATACATAAA
>NW_014569916.1:12165-28272 GCF_001313835.1 Polistes canadensis
CATTATTACGTTTTTTGTTTGAAACCGCGCGTCGTTCAAAGAGATGACATACACGAAAGCCACATTAGTAGCGCGTCGTCCTAAAAAATGATATCCGCGAAAGCCACTATGGTGGCGTGTCGTCCTGAAAAATGATATCCGCGAAAGCCACTATAGTGGCGTGTAGTATCTAAAAGGTTAATATAGAATTATATTTATATGACATTATTACATTTAATATTTAATTTCATATAAATTTAAAATAATTTGATAGAGTGTAGCTCTATCATTTTTTCAGACGAATTAGTTATGATATTATAAAAGAAAGATATTTTTATAGAATATCGGAAAATAACATCGCAAAGTATATTGAAAATAATGTTCGATGATTTAGACGATCGTTACAAGTAAGATAATATTTTTCATTGAAATTACAGACAATTTTAGAGGAAGAAGATAAATAGTTGAAAAAGAGCTACGTATTCACGATCATATGCATGTTATATAGTTTAAGTTCTTTCGAGCATAAGTGTATTAATGCGCACTCATACGAGCTAAGGAAAAAATATATTCGTAAATATGTCGTCTTCCTTCAAACAATTTTCTATTTTTTCTTATAGTTTTTTCTAACTTTTATGAAAGTAAAGAAATTTAAATAATTTTATAAATCAGTAGTCACATATTTCAAAATATAAATAGCAAGCTAATTATTTTTCGATTCTATTCCTCTATATGTATTTGTAGATAATATGTCATGCGAGAAATCAATTTATAAAAAATAAAAATAAATATTATTTAAAAACATGTCGATACAGGTGAAATCTCATAAAACCTCAAAAAAATCTGCATATCTTTCTATAAAATCAAAAATAATAGAAATATTTGAATAGGTGATAATTATTAAACAACTTATTGTTAGTTAATAGTTTATTTTACAAATAAGAATAATGATTAAAAGTCTTAGGAAAACGAAAAAATTCAGTATGAGTGGAATTTAAACATTATTCAATTAAATAGAATAATTCATCTTCGAGGTTATACAATTTATTGCGTGTCACCGACGTTAAAACAACGCAACGGTAAAGCATTGTTACAACGGAGATTGTATCGATTCGGTGGTGGAACTTGCGCCGAGTCTACGTCGAAATAGTCGTGTTAGTAATTGGTTATTCATAGAGCGAGGTCGTTTCTAATTTTCCATAAAGCATGTATAAGTAAATGTAGTTTCATTGAACAAAAAAAAT
The DNA here is from genome assembly GCF_001313835.1 of Polistes canadensis. NCBI lineage: Eukaryota > Metazoa > Arthropoda > Insecta > Hymenoptera > Vespidae > Polistes > Polistes canadensis. The sequence continues at coordinate 13,389 of NW_014569916.1, forward strand.
GAAATAAAAACCAATTATCGGGCGATCATTTTAAAAAATCCTAAAGAAATTCCTACTAAAAATATTCCCATCGAACTACTAACTTATTTTCGGGAAAATATATATTAGCTTAAAAGTAGTAGTTCATACATTTCCATCACTATCTTACAAAATTAACAGATTATATAATTTTAAAACAATTATCAGGTTTAAACGAATACAAATAGAAAATTGGAAATCATTTGAAATTTAAAATCTTAATTCTTTCACTAAAGATTTAGGAAAAATTATGTTTTTACAGTTAATTACCGGAGTATATATTTTCGCCGTAACTGTAAATTTTAAATAATTGATATTTGCTTGGAAAACAAAGTTTTAAAATTCTTATACATAGAAAAAAATTTTAGTATTAATAAACTTTTAAATAGATGTAAATTTTATTGCAAAGGAACATTTTATTGTCAAAGAAATATAATTTTACTTAAATAATACAAAATTTGTTTCATCAGAGTATTTTTATCTATATACGTCAAATATAATAAAAATACAACTTTTTTTTTTAAATAGAACTCGTTTAGCCCTCTTTTAACTTCTTAGAATACTTTAAAGACTACAGGTGATATTTTGTGAGACGAATTTTTTTAGCAATAATGTAAAATTTTACTTCTCTTTTAATAAAATGCTCTTTTGCAATAAAATTGATATAAATTTAAAAGTTTAATAATCACAAGATAGGTTTCTGTGGTTTAGACTTTTATACTGAGAAAAAATTTATCTTTAAATATATATACAATATTACAAGAAATTCTCTATATAAGTAGTCTAAAAAGTTTCCGCCAATTTTTATACAAAATTTCAGCGCATTTGTATATTATTTTCAATTAAATTTATTCAAACAAATATGTACCATTTGGATCGGCAACCTTTTATGATTTTTTTGGTAAAATCTCTATTGCCTTATTATAAGATTTCTGAGATATTTTGCGAAAAAACTGCAATAAGTGATTTTCATTGGCCTCTTTCCAAGTCAACCTAACACCATTAAGAGTGTTCTATAAACACCAAGACAAACAGTTATTTAATGGCGCAAGATCAAGTTTATATGGTGGATACTTCAAAACTTCCTAATCAAGCTCTTTCAATTTTTGTCTGGTCATCAAAGATGCATGTGGCCTGGTTTTGTCATGATAGCACACAATTCCTTTTCTGTTGATCAATTCTGATCGCTTCTTTTTAATTGCTTAGTCTAATCTCGATAATTACTGATAGTAGTGATAATCAGTCCTTTGATCAGATGGCAATAGCTCCTACTGTAAGATATCTGAGGGTGTCATAATCCATTTAAGGATACCATATGAGTTTTCGATTAAATCCACAATATTTGTACAAAACTTTTTTGTTCAGTTATCCGGCTATTAAAAAAAAATGCTTCCTATGTACAAAACTATATACATGCTTCTTACAATGCTTCCTATATACATCACCAGTCAAATTATAACACTCTCAGATATCTTACGACGCTTTTCCAATCTCACTAAATACACAGCTTCACTTTCCTTGTCGTTCTCCTTGGATTTGCTACCGTTTGTAGAACTTCCGTTTGATAACAATATCTTTCATTGATTATTGTCGTAAGTGATCCACTTTTTATCACCTGTTATTAAAGGTCTTAGCAATTGTTCTATCATAACAACGATTCTCACAGATGGAAATTCAGTTTATTATATTTTTTATTAGGAAGACCGGGAATAAAATTATTTATTTTTGATCTTAACATAAAGTTTTATTATTTCATACGTTTCCCGGTAATCGTTAGTAGATACGGACGTGTTATCTACCCCTCCCGAGAATACAGGTATTTAAATAATAATATATACGTTGAGATACAGTATAAGGTACGTTAGGTTTACATCACAGATGCAAGAGTGAATTGACCAGTGTCCTAGTGTGGTAACACTGTGCACCCTCGCGGGTAACCGCGTGTTCAAGCCTATGGAAAAACGCTCTGACCATGGAAATTTATAATATCCCACCTCTTAAAACAGTTAATAACGACAGCAGCTACATTATTTAAACAAGAGCTAAGGCCGGAACAAATCAACCGTCTATAGAAACAAAACAATCCTCTAACCTTGCATGTACACAAAAGAGAATAATCAAAATAGATAATAAAAACTCGTGTATGGAAAGTGAGATAGATACAGATTCGGAAGATCGCAAAACTGGAGTCCCGCTAAATCAACCAAGTTACAAAATTCAAAAAAACGCAAGATAAGTGAACAAAAAAACAACAATTATAACTCTTCTGCACCATTACCAATAAAATGGCTTCAAGACATACCACTTAGCAGCTCTTATGATCTACTGAACGATTCAACAGAACCACAAAACATTACAGGAAAATTAGAAGAAAAAAAAGCAGTAAAACCACCACCAATATACATCAACGTGAAAATCATCGACCCTCTGCTCGAGTTATTGAATGAAACAGCTGGACAAAATAACTATGTAATGAATCAACTGAACCAAGTGAAAGTACAAACTATTACCTCAGATACGTTCAGAAAGGTAATAAATGCACTAAAAACTAAAGATGCGGGATATACCACACGTATAAAGAAAAAAACCAGAATAGCTATAAAATCGTTATTCGAGGACTTCATCCTAAGTCAAATACAGTTAAAATAACAAATGAATTAGACAAACTTGGTCCCAAGGTAAGATCAATAAATAATATAACAAAATTTAATACCAATCAGCCGCTACCTTCATTTTTTGTTGAACTGGCACCTTAGGATAATAACAAAAACATATATGAAATTAATACCCTGCTTATTACAATAATTAAAGTCGAACTACCTAAAACAAAAAGAGAAATATCACAATGCACACGATGCCCAGCTTATAGACACACACAAAATTATTGCAATCGAAATCTTGCCTATGTCAAATGTACACAAAAACATTTAAAAACACTCTGTCCTCAAGAGGGCAAAATTGAAAACGTCAGGTGTGTAAATTGTAATAGTAAACACCTAGCAAATTATAAAAGATGTCAGACAAGGAAACTCCTAGAACAAAAATTATTTCCAACGCTAAGGAAAAAAGTACTGGAAAAACCCACCCTAGACGATGCCTATAAGGAAAGCCACTACAATAAATTAAACGAAAATGCCAACAGAGATAAAATACAATTATTTGAACGCACTGCATCAAGAAGAAGCTACGCCGAAGTGACTAAACGAGCACATACAAATACAGAAGACTTAAACACACAGGAGACATCGGACATTAAAGAATTATTGAAACAATCAATTAAAAACACCGAAATTATAACTAAAATGTTAATGGAGCAAAATTCTATTCTAAAACAACAAAAACAACAAATTACCACAATGCTACAACTATTAACAAATACGCTACTTAACAACAAATAATGGATACGCAAATAAAAATAGCGGCTTGGAACAGAAACGGATTACAACAACGAATTCAAGAAACCAAAGCAATCATATACACGCACAACATAGACATTTTACTTGTTTTTGAAACTCATCTCACAGATAGAAACTATATAAATATTTCATACTACACCATGTATATCACACAAAACATCCTTCAGGTAAAGCGCATGGTGGAATTGCCATAATTATTAAGAATGAGATCAAACATCATCTACACAGTAATACAGCTCACGATTACCTTCAAGCTACCACAATTACCGTAAGAATTTAGGGTAATTCATTTCAACTCTCAGCTATTTATGCACCATCAAGATTCAAAATTTCAACCGATCAATGGAACAATTTTTTCAAGTCATTAGGTAATAAATTTATAGTAGCTGGCGACTTCAACGCCAAGCATTCAAATTGGGGATCAAAAATAACTTCTCCACAAGGTAAAACACTAGATTCATACATAACCAACACAAACCTAGACATCCTCACGATAAGCGAGCCAACCTACTGGCCCTCAGCTTATAACAAAACTCCCGACTTACTAGATTTTGGTGTTCTAAAAGGCTTAAATCTACTTCACTTTAAAATAGAATCATTCCTTGAACTCAGCTCTGACCCATAATAATCACATACCAAACAAACCTTTCCTATATAAAAAATCACTAAATTTGTGCAATGAAACTACAAATTATATAGATGATCTTTAAAGAAATCTTAGCATCCAAATTGAACTGTAATATTTCGCTCAAGACCTCTTTTCAAATAGAAAAAGGAGTTAGTACGTGAAAATAGAAGACACTCATTCGAACATCAAACTAATCAAAGCTGGGATCCTGCAGGGAAGTATCCTCGGACCAATTCTCTACACCCTCTATGCGGTAGACATACAAATAAACGCAAACTGTATAGTCTTAAAATTTGCAGATAACACAGCAATGCTTACCATAAACAAGAACCCGCAACAAGCAATTCAGTCGTTACAAAAACAAATCAACTCTCTCGAAGAATGATTACGTAATAGGAAGATCAAGGTAAACTCTACCAAGTGTAAACATATCATGTTTAAACTGAGGAAAAACCAAATACCGAAACTACAACTATATAATACGGAAATTTCGCAAGTAACGACGGTCAAGTATTTGGGATTACATCTAGATTATAAACTAACATTGGAAAAAGCATATAAATGCCAAAATTGAACAAATTCGTCTAAAAAGGAGACAAATGGCTTGGCTTACTGGTAAAAAATCTGAACTTAGCATAGAGAACAAACTATTTATCTACAAAACAATACTAAAAATAATTTGGATCTATGGAATACCGCTACGGGCTATAGCAGCTAAATTTCACATTGCCAAGCTCGAGGCTCAGCAATCCATAACTCTACGCACTTTCGTGAATGCTCCATGCATGTTTTATATTTCGTACATCCGTAACGAAGAGATGAGAAAAGACCTAAATGTTCCTACGATAGAAGAAGAAATAACCAAGACAACCTGTAGATACAAAAAAAGAATTGATACGCACATAAACCCGCTAGCCAACGATAACTACAACCAATATATCCTTAGAAGGCTCAAAATAATTCACCCAGGAAACCTAGTAAAAAATTAAACCTAACCGAAATAAATGACAATAGCGCCGCTATCTCATTGGAGAAACCGTCCACGTGCTATCTTTTTTCTCTCATATAACAATTTACCAAATGTCTACGGACAAATTGTAAAGATGTATCATACATCCACCCATAAAAATATTCATATAGTATACTGGGAAGTTTTTAGTAATCCTCCTTAATCCCTTTAATTAGCACCAACCGATAACAACTTCTTTAAGTCTTTGGAATATTATATTCGTTGCAAAACATTTCAGAATTTAACAAAATTGCAAAACAAACTCAATGACTTTTTTAAGTGAAAATCCGTATATTTTTTTGTAAAGTGGATTTAAAAAATAGGTGACTACATAGGAAACCGTCCTAAGAAAAAAAGAAAAGTATATTTTGAGTAAGTATTTAAAAATTTACTGGAAATCAAAACTTTTTATTAACATCACAAATGATGAATTTCTTTCTAGTTCCTTTAATATTTTTTAATCATGTGGCACCACAAAAAACATCGAGCTTCTTTTATTTATTCAGCCTTCTCAAATAATTTAAAACTGTTTGGTTATGGATGTTTTGTTTCTTGATGATCGTTTATGTGACTGCTTTTATATCATATTATCGACTTTTTCAATGAATGGTTGACCAGAACGAGTTGCATCTTTATCATTAAATTTTCCAGATCAAAAACATGCGAACCATTGACACATAGGCCAGTCTTTTCAATAATACACCTCTACCATAAACATCAAAAATTGTTTACACTCTTTTTTTAATTGAAGTTGAATTAAAAAATGTATCGAATTTTTTTTCTTATTTTCACTTATTTTAAATACTCAATAACTTTTCATTGAATTAATAAATATCACAAAGTTTTTTAATTTATTTTATGAAATGTCCCCTTTTAAACGCACGCTAATATGACACGTTCAAATTAGCATTATTACAATTATGTTATGTAATGAGGAAAACGTTAGAAACTTTTCGACTACTTAATATATTCATGTAAACTTTTTGAAATAAAAAATTTATAAAACTTATATTTTTCTTGAAAAGAAGTCGGGACATACTTTAACTTAGTTTGAAATTTCTTATAATGGTATCTTTATTGGTCCATCTCAATGACAAATCTGATTATCGATAGCGAATGTCCTTTCTCTTCTTTTAATATTCTTCAAAAGGAATTAGAAAGTATATAATTTTATTGTCTATCAAGAAAGGGAAAAAAGAAGGGAAAAGAAGTAAAAGGGAAGGAAGAAAGAAAAAATTATTCAATGATCTGCCACTACAAAGAAACTCAATTTTTCCGAGTCTTGATAGCGTGTATTTTTTATTGTAGGTCTACTAGGTTTATGACTATAAAATACGCTTTCGTTATTCTTATCTTTCATTTTCTTGTAAAAAAATTAATCGAGTAATAATTTTTTAATTACAATAACTTATAGCTATGGTTCTTAAACTATTTTGATTTGCGTATCTATCTCTCTTATTAAAAACATTCAAACGACTTGTACCATCAATTTACAAAAGAAAGAAAAACAGCATTATGCGAAGTTTATAATTTATTATATAATTGTAATAAACCATCTTTGAAAAAAAATGTATTATATAAGTGATGATAAGAAATAAAAATTGAATAAAAGTGCTTACAACATTATAAAAAAATTTAAAAAAAGAAAAATATACAATATTATTAACATTATTAATAATAAATATAAATTTTTAAAAAGAAGTTAAAAAGGGGTAATTTGCCAAATCTTTTTCATGATTTCTAAAATCTTTCCGCGACCCTTTTTAGGGTCGGAGCCCCCATTTTTAGGAACACTAACTTATAAAACAACGCATTCATGTTCTATCGCTTTTTATTCTCTAAATTTTTGTTGAGATCTTTATTTGTATCAATTATTCATTGCATCATCAAAATATGTAAATCGACTATCAAAATAAATTGATTCTATAATTGCATCTTGCATCAATAGAATATAAAGGATATCAATGATCTTGAACTTTTCTAATATGTAAAATAAATAAAAAATAAAATAATATAAAAGTAAGAAATTAAATGATCTAGAAAGTAAGAATCGATTAAAAATATAAAAAATATAAGAATAAGAATTAAAATAATAGGGGACAAAAAAGAAACAATAGAGTTCAAAGCGGTCACCGAGTAGAAATGAGATAAAACCCCATTAAACGTCTAGCTACGATACCCTCGATTATTATCTGGTCAGCAAAAGATCAGAGTTGCTTCGTATCTCTGTGAGCGCCGTTCGTTGTGGTCCCATGATTCCACGAGGCGGAAGCTGTTTATTAACGTGAGGTAATGATGATGATGCCAGAACGACGACGAACACTCAGGTCACCGACAACGCAGAAGCCAACGGAACCGATACCAAACGACATCTTATATTCGAGAGCCAGGCATACTTGCTTAGTTATTAATGTGTGTGTTCATTAAAATTAATTCTTTCAATAAAAAAAAATTTTGAAAGAGTGACAGAAAAAAGGAGAGAGAGTAAAAAGGAAAAGTGAGAAAGAGAAGTAAAAGAAGAAGAAAAAAGAGGAACTCTAACACGAAGAGGTGTCAAAGAAAAGAAATGAAAAACTTGAAGAATCAAAACCTTCCTACTAATTGAAAGTTTCGATTAAAGGGACAACTAAAGGACATCAGAAGGTATAAGTGGACACGGAACTCCACAAAGGACATGTGCAATCTCTATTAAATTCAAATTAATTTCCAACGAAGTAAACTTTTATCGATATCTACGAAACGTTAACGACCTACGTCGTTTACAAGCTCTCATCAAGAATTCCTCGCTTTTCGGTTTGTTATTACGACGTAGTTACAGCTATTTGTGGCTTTTTCCCAAAACGAAATTCACTAACTGCAATTAGAACGAAATTTTGGTGCTACGTTTTACGGGTATTCTCGTTAGAATACGAATTTTCTGCGGAGAATGATATTTTTTGTAAAGAGAAAGTGAAAATAATTTTGTTTTGCTTATATGTTTTTTTATCGATTTTTTTAATTTATATTTTTCGTTAAAGAATTGAGGGAAAGAAAAATTCAAGTACAATCTTTGAGCTTTTTTTTACTGACGTATCAATCTTTGTGTTTGTCAAAGTGGATGCTCCATTGATCATCAACCAATCGATAAATCATATTGCAACGAATGAATTTAATCTCTGATAGAGAATTAATAAGGCGTTCAATTAGTTTGCGGCTGCTTTCTTATGCTGTGTTATCGCGAGAGTGTAGGTGTGTGTGTGTGTGTGTGTGTATACGTGTAATATGTGATATGTGATGTCAATTAGATTAATCGTTCGTTTATCGTGAAAAGGATTGAGTAACTCGTATAATATGACATACGAAGTTATGTCTGTCAATGATTTGACTTGATCTTCTCGTTCTCGTGATATTCATAGTTACTTTGAGTGATTTATATTTCGAATGAAATTTTTAAAAAAATTGAAAGATATTTGTTTTTTTCCAATGGATCGGTACGTAATCTCTTAATATCAACATACTTTTCAAAATAATTCTAAAAAGCCTGCTATTTGTTTTTTTTTTATATCTTTCTTATTCAAATGCGAACATAATTTGATCTTATAATACGTCTGTCCTAGTTTTTATGCGCTTGTTAACCCGTATCTGAATTTTTTCATATCATAATATTTTATTGAAAAGTTAAGGAGATATTCGTCTTACGGTAAAGTGAAACCAAAAATAGCCCTTTATCTTATATTCAAAGGATTTTCTTCTAGAAAGATAATATTTACTGAATTATATTTCTCTCTACACATAATCGTAGATTAAAAAAATAATTCTTTGGAGTTAAACGTCCTGTTTTTTTCTTTTGTTACAGTCTTGGTGTACCGGTACACCGTAGAAGAGCAAACAATGAGCATGAGAAGAACAGAAGCTAAGTAGCAGGCTATAGGTACGGGAATAGGACGAGAAAGCAACGAATAAAAAGAAATATAAGGAACAAAGAGTCGGAATAGAAAGTAGACGGACGAAGGAGAAGAAGGAGAAGAAAAAATATACGAAGAAAAGAGGATTTCAAAGTAAAGAAAGAAAGGAATAGAAAAAGGGAGGAGAGAAGAAGAAAATAGTGAAGAAAGCAAATATACATCGAAAATATGACGACGAGTAGAACTTTCAAAACTACATGGAGGCTAACGTGGTTTATTTGCCTGTTATTGGCCAGCTGTTTAGCGCAAACCTCACCAATGTGTCCAGAACAACGTGAAATCTCACCATGTTCCTGCTCCACGAAAAAGGCTGGTTTGGATATAGTTTGCGAGCAGACCGAATTAACACACATTTCTAAAGCCATGAATACTCTCAAAGGAAAACCAAATACTGTCATTTTCTATTTAAGACTCAGACACAATAATTTACCTAAACTTCAAGGCTACATGTTCCTCGGTCTGGACATACGTCATCTTACTATTCACAATAGCACTTTGGCTGCAGTTGAAGAATCCTCCTTGAACTCGATCGGTAAGTCGATAAGATCGATCAAATTTGATTAAAATTTCTTGTCTCTTGAAAAAATTCAATGTCTCCTAGATAAAAAATAATTTCCCTCATTCTTGAATCAATCATATTTTGATTTACGTTAGAGAATATAGCAAAAATAATTTAATGAAAGATTGAAAGACGAGACGATTCGAGAAAGATTTTTTATTTCAATAAATCGTATCCAGTACTCTCTTATATCTCTTATCATTTTTTACAGGCAACAAATTGACACAACTGGACTTCTCACAGAATTATTTAGGAACCGTTCCATCGCTGGCGTTACGAAATCTTCATCATTTACTTATTTTGAATCTCAATCATAATAAGATCAATGCCATTCATGCGAAAGCTTTCGAAGGCCTCGACACACTTGAAATTCTCACTCTCTACGAAAATGAGATATCTTCGATAGACGGGGAAGCATTTAAGGGACTTGATAAGTACGATATTTGAATATTTTTATAATTATTTTATTCCTACATGACAGGTTAATTTCTAATCAAAATACAAACGATTATACCGACAGTCGAAAATTAAAACGCCTCAATCTAGGAGGGAATAAATTAACAAGCATACCAACATCTGCTCTTTCCTCGTTGGATATGTTGAAGAAGCTGGAGATGCAAGAAAATAAAATACGATCTATCCAGGAAGCAGATTTTCAAGGTAAACAAGCGGATTTGATTTATATTTGATTAAAATTCTACGTTCAATGTTATTGCTTTTCTTCATTTAACTTTACGATAACTATAAGTATAAATATTGTTTTATTATTATCTTAAAATTGTTATATTTATTATTCAAGCTATGACTATCTATATAACTGAATTTAATTATAAGACATATAACTTTTGTTAAGACTTTGACTATATATATAGTTAGGGCATATATAGGTATGAATAAGGTAAGTTTATCGTTAATAATTGTCTAATTCGTACGATCAAATCTAGATTTAAACGTCTATTTAATCTTTACCTTTATTTAGATCAAATTATCGTATAATATTCACTTTAATACGAATTAAACTGTTGCTTTCTCGAGTTAGTTTCAGAGAATATTAAAAGAGACATAAATAATAAATAAAATTTCATGAAAGTTTAAATATAGATAAATATAGATATATGCACACACACATAGATTTCTTTAAAAATTTTATTAAAAGTATCAACACTATTTAAAAAAAAAAAAACAAAAATAATTAACTCAATGCTATTTCTAAAAGATAATCATCGTTGTGATTAATAATATTGATGTACGAATTTTCCATAGGTTTGAAAAGTTTGGACTCGTTAGGATTGGCGCACAATCAGATTCGATCTATACCAGCTCGTGCATTCTCTGATTTGTCACAATTAAATTCTTTAGAGCTTGACGGAAATGAGATAATCTATGTCGATCCAGATGCATTTATTGGCCTTGAAGGTGAGTCAAGTTTATTTACATGTAAACATTTTCTCGAAAGTAAACTTTTTTTTCATACTAAAGCAGATTTTATAAGTTATTTTACAAAGATATTAAATTTTCTGTAATATTTGAATTGAGACACGGTTTCTCTATTTTCATTGAAAGTTACTCACACAATTCTCTTTCGAAAGAAATGTGTGCACTCTAAACGTCATGCTTGAATACTCCAGTAGTATTGCAAAGTGCATCACACAAGCGTGATTTAATGTATGGAAGTAGTAGGTGATGCGCATCACGGATTACTTATATAAATCATACACACACACGTGCAACACGGATGTGTATGAGTAAGTTAGAATGCATTGCGTGTGGGATCTTTTAACCCTCTCGAGGATATATCAAAACGTTTAATTACAATCATTATGTAGTTCTGTACGTTACGTATAAAACACGAGGGTTTATTTACCTCGACGATACCGACTTTAATTACCTTTAATTAACCGTTTTACCTCGTAAAAATTACTCTTCTATAATCACAAATACAAACAAAAATGTCTTTCTTTTTTAATTTTTTTTTTTTTCTTTTCAGAAAATCTACAATATTTACGATTAGGTGATAACAATTTACACACGATACCGAGTGATGCTCTTAGACGCCTCCATCGTTTACGTCACCTTGACTTAAGAGCAAACAATATAACTGTGCTCCTAGAAGATGCTTTCACTGGTTACGGAGATTCAATATCTTTTCTCAATCTTCAGAAAAATTTGTAATTATAATTCATATTTTGATCTTTTACCTGTCAATGTCGACAGATCTCGTATCGACATAAACGTCCAAATGTTTCAACCTTTCAGAATTAAGGTACTACCACCGCTGGTATTTGAAAATTTAAATTCCCTGGAAACGCTTAGCCTACAGAATAATAAACTCACTCACATACCCGAGGAAGTGACAGAAACAATCGTCGACACATTGCGACATATCGACATAACAGGTAATGTTATGATCCAATTTCTATAAATAGTTCTGATTATAAACGTAGAGTATTTCATTTAAACCACAATATACGATTGAAAAGACCTTGTCAATTTTAAAATCAAATTTTAAAATAGATAATCTTGACGATACATAAAATTAAATTATCAAATATTACGACTAACGATTTGATTTATTTAATTTTTTTTGTATACAGACAACCCGTTGATATGCGATTGTGAGCTTCGTTGGTATCCAGCCTGGCTTCAAAATCTTCGCGACAAGGACGACGAAATAATGTCAAAGAAGCGTACGGTTTGTATGATGCCGTCCGAGCACCGGGAATATTCCGTGCAAAATATACCCTTAGAAAAAATGGGCTGCGTCAGAAAGAACGAGGAGAAAATGCCGTGGAATGGTATTGCTGTTTACCGGAACATCTGTTACGTTAACTTTCTCGCGTTTTTCATCGTCATCGGCTTATAAACCTTTTGTTTATCTATCTACCTTCGTCATTATAATTGTGTTTCTTATTATTTTTTTTATTTTTTACCTTACAAGAAGAGAGATCCGTATCATGAGAAAATCGCTAACTCGAAAAATACTTTTCTTTTATTTTTATTTCAAATTAAACTAGCAATCATTGCTCGTTAATCATTTGGCGTGCTATTTATTCATGATTTAACATATATTGGACAAGTCTTTTAGATACATTAAGATCTCGTTCCAATCGGATAGAGACATCGAATACGTTGTATGAAAGATAGCAATGAAAGTATAAGAAATTTAAGATGTCGTATTAACGTAACGGATGTCGTAGTAACGTTTCTCGTATTCTAATAGTAGTTATACTTTCGAACAGAGTATTCGTAAGTAACTGCGACAATCGATAGTTCTACGATGACTAGATCCTTTCACCTACTAAATTAGTTGATTTGCAAGAAATGTAAAGGTTCTATTCGCAAAAGATATGCAGTGGCCCGCGGGGGAGAGATTAGAGGAATGAAAAGAAAGTAGACTGAATTTACACACGGATTGTTCAATGTCTTAGATCATAGTCGTAAGGTTCTTCATTTAATCAACGTAAATGTTCGAAGAATCGTCTGATTATCGTTCTATTAAACAAGAAAAAGAAGAGAAAGAGAACGGAAATTAATTCCGTCGATCTCACGGAAGCGAATCTCGTTTGTTACGAGTGCATGAGCTTTCATCACCAAAACGTTACATATCAATATCGTTGCCAACCATTTTGTGAATATTCTTTAAGGTTGCGAAGCGAAAGGAGATTAGTATAATTAATAATAAAAAAGAGGAGAAAAGAAAAAGAAGAAAGATCCCTTTTTAAAAAAAATTAAGAAAAAAGAGAATATAATTAACTAAGGGGTCTAACCACTCAGATCCTTCGAAAAAGGGGTATATTCTAAAAAAATTCATAAATTTTTGAAAGTATAAACTGAAATATTTTTATTTTTTAACACACAGCAAAATACGGCTTCAGGAATTATTATAGGAATTATTTTACAATTATCAGGAATTACATTATGCTTAAATAACTTTTTGACAGAAATATTTAAAACTTTCGGCACTGCAGCAATTTCCACGGAGTCCCTCGGCACGGTAAACACTGATGCCAAATCACGAAAACGCCAGATGAATATGAAAATATTGTTTAATTTTGTTGAAAAAAAGTATTTAAGGGTTTTGGAAATTGTTAATTATGAATCTTATATTATTTTTCTTAAAAACGAAATAGCGAACTGGAAATTGCTGACATTTTCATTAAAAAGTGACTAAATCCTTTTAAAAATTAGGATTTGAGGATTGTTTAGATAGCTGATTATGAATCTGCTACTTTTTGTTGTTGAAAGACATAATAGCGGACTTTAAATCAAAGATTTTTAATTTATTTTTAATTAAATTTTTTCATAATATTACACATAAAATAATGGATAAAGCGTATGATCATTACAAATACGGTTGTGCATTACCATAGAATATCGTGAATAAAAGCTACATTTTTATCTATTTAAACTCAAATAAAGCGCTCTAACTCGTACTTTTCATATACTTAGAGCCCTTAGAATAAATATTTTTCATACCGCATCGGCGAAAAATACGTAGCAATATACTCTCCATTAGCAACTACATTTATTCTTAATGTAAATTTTTAAAAACATAATTCACTTATACTTACTGTCAAGCGAAGATTCTTTATTTATATGTTTGAATCGGAAAAATATTAACTGCATTATGCGCGTTTAAAGACACCATAACTTTCGATGCACAGTGAATCACAAATGCAATGCCCTCGACGTTTACGTTTCAATCGATAATTTACAGGTGTGCATTAGCTTACTTATCCATATCAAATGGTTGATAAAAACGCTACAGGGTCTGTAAAACATATTCCATGGGTTGAAAGACCGAAAATAATATTTATTCTTTTTATTTTACACGCGTGTTCGGGATTTAAAATTAGTGTACGACACGTATCTGAAAAGAATCAACTTATTTGCAGACAATGTCGCTTCAATACAGCGTACAAATTTTTTTTTAACCGTTAGGGAATTTATGAAATACAAATCTTTTTACGTCTGCTTACCATAAATGCCCCGATTGTTGAAAAAGAATTCGTATATTATATTGTAGTATCGCTATTTACGAGTAAGCTGATTTTATTCCAGATTTAAAATGACGATACAGCTAAGCTACGCGTATACTGTGTGGAAGGCCTCCGCAGAAATGCTGCAGTGCCGCAATTTCGTTTTATACTTTCGAGTCTATGAACATTTAAAAAATAGACCTATTTTAGTAGCGGTCTGGGTGACCCCCATAATAATACTTATAATAATAATAATTTAATAATAATAATAGTAATAATAATAATAATAATATAATAGTAATAATAATAATAATAATAATATAAATAATAA